>NC_046665.1:1938525-1940781 GCF_010883055.1 Belonocnema kinseyi | reverse complement strand
CATAATTTCCCCCGGAACTACCCTTTCACGTAAACATATGGAGCGGAACATATATATGTATGAAAAAGCATGAAAAACAATACAACTTAGAAAACACTGTTAGTTGATATTTTTTTGATCTTTTTTTGTTCTCCGATAACGTATAATACGTTACCCAAAAACTACCCCTAAGTCGTACATACTCACCCCTCTTGATCTAAAACGTTTAAAAAGTTAAAAAACCATCTTGAAAAATATAAAAATGATGTAGGAATCAAAATAATAACATGAAACATGCAAATTACTCTCACATAATTTCCTCCGCAACTACCCTTCCACGTGAACATATGCAGCGGAACATATATATGTATGAAAAAGCATAAAAAACAATACAACTTAGAAAACACTGTTAGTTGATATATTTTTGCTCTTTTTTTGTTCTCTGATAATGTATAATACGTTACCCAAAAACTACCCCTAAGTCATACTTACTCACCCCTCTTGATCAAAAACGTTTTAAAAGTGAAAAAACCACCTTGAAAAATATAAAAATGATTTAGGAATCAAAATAATAACATGAAACATGCAAATTACTCCCACATAATTTCCTCAGAATCTACCCTTCCACGTGAACATATGCAGCGGAACATATATATGTATAAAAAAGCATAAAAAACAATACAAATTAGAAAACACTGTTAGTTGATATTCTTTTGCTCTTTTTTTGTTCTCTGATAATGTATAATACGTTACCCAAAAACCACCCTTAAGTCATACATACTCACCCCTCTTGATCAAAAACGTTTTAAGAGTTAAAAAACCACCTTGAGCAGTATAAAAATGATTTAGGAATCAAAATAATAACATGAAACTTGCAAATTACTTTCAAATAATTTCCTCCGAAACTACCCTTGCACGTGAACATATGCAGCGGAACATATATATGTATGAAAAAGCATAAAAAATAATACAACTTAGAAAACACTGTTAATCGATATTTTTTTGCTCTTTTTTGCTCTTCAATAATATATAATATGTTACCCAAAAACTACCTTTAAGTCATACATACCCTTCGCTCGTCATCAAAAACGTTTTAAAAGTTGAAAAACCACCTTGAACAATGTAAAAATGATTTAGAACTTCAATTGATTACATCTTTCAGCGGAAGATGTTCTGTTGCATACGTTCACGTGGAAGGGTAGTTTTGGGAATATTATAATGAGAGAGAAATTCTTAAGTGTCATGTAATTAATTTGGAGTTCTAAATCATTTTTACATTGTTCCGGGTGGTTTTACAACTTTTAAAACGTTTTTGATGACGCGGGGAGGGTATCTATGACTTTGGAATAGTTTTTAGGGAACGTATTATATATTATCAAAGAGCAAAAAAAGAGCAAAAAAATATCAACTAACAGTGTTTTCTAAGTTGATTATTTTTAATGCTTTTTTCACACATATAAATGTTCTGCTGCATACGTTCACGTGGAAGGGTAGTTTTGGGGAAATTATAAAAAGCGTGAAATTTTCAAATTCCATGTGTTTAATTTGAAGCCCTAAAACATGTGTACATTGTTGAAGGTAGTTTTCCCATTTTTAAAACGTTTTTGATCACAGGGGGTAGTTGTGTAAGACTTAGGGGTAGTTTTTTGGGAAACATAATATATGTCATTATAGAGCAAAAGAAAAAAGCAAAAAAATCTCTACTTATCGTTTATCGCATTATAATCATTTTTAGTGAGTTTTCGTAGGTGGCGGCGCTGAGTCAAAGATATTATAAACGCAGATGCGATGCTGGCTTAGTTACTCGCGATAAATATAGACGGCGTGTACGGCGAAAATGGTCAGTTCCCCTCTACCCACCGCTCCCCGGCTATAGCACCAATCGACAACAGCCACTTGGAGCGCTGTAAGCAACTTTCAGTAGGCCCCTCGAGGCGCACTAATGGTTACATAGCTCGGAAAAGAACCATTTGGATTGAAAGTGAATGGCCAATTAAAACATTTTTACATTTATAACTTTGCAAAGCATGGTTATTTTAATAAATACCACAAATAAAAGTCGATGAATAATGTATATTACGGTTTCATATATTTCCCACTATTTCTAAAATTATTACTTATAATTTTCATTCTATATATTGTCTCTATATATTTCTTCAATATGATTTATTTTTATTTTTGTGGTCTGCAATTTCTGTGGATTTTTTTTAACTTTTATAAAAATATAACTATAATTCCAAGTGATATGAAAATTGTTCTTTCGATTTTTAGATTTTA
>NC_046665.1:1905218-1938425 GCF_010883055.1 Belonocnema kinseyi | reverse complement strand
GGGAGCTCTTCTTAATATTTTGACACCAAAATCATGTCGATACACCTTACCGACTGCGAGTAAAGCCACCCACGCTTTAACTTGACAGACTGTATAAAAGTCGAATTGGAGAATTCACGAAAAATAAAATAAATAAAATTCCGGTCAATAAGATATTACCGAATTTGAAAAATCCCTAAGGAAAATGGCTGAATTATAAAATATTCGAACTAGAAAATTCATGAATTCAAACAATTCAAAGAATTGTTTATTAAATATTATTTATTTATTGAAAATACAATAATCGAATATATATTTCTGTATGAAAAATTTTGTTTGAAAATGTGCATAGTATTTGAAAAAAAATATTTAAAAGTTCTGAAAAATCGAATTTTTTATAAATTAAAAAAATTATAAAAATAAATTTTGATATAAGTCGTTGTTGAATTGAATCCTGCAAAGTTTGTTTCAAAAATGTTCTTATGTAGGTACGAAGAAAATTTAGGCCGAACATTTTTTTCTTTCAAAGCGCACGTGTTTTTTAATGTATTTTTTAACACAATTTTTATAAAATTATTATTAAGGTGCCGGAGATTTCATTTTTCGGGATTTTTCGTTCATCCCTTTTGGAATTTTTTTCAGCGGTGCCATATTTTTATACCTCCTCTTAAAATTATGTAATTCTTCAAAATAAAAAGTCAACATTTCAAAACATTTTAAAATCATGAAAAGTATCAATTCTCTTTCAAATTATTTCAAATCTTTTTAAATTATTAAATAAAATTTTCGGAACTTTTAAATGTTTTTTATACTGATTGCCATTTTTCCTAACATTTTTGTAAAATCCTGTTCTTTAAGAATCAAAATTAAATATTTTTACCTTGGAAATACAGATAAAAAAATAAAATAATTATAATTGTAACATTCAAAGTTTAAATTTGTCACTCTGAAATTGTGACAATTCTTTTTCAAATTGTTTACTATTGAAAATTGTTTTTTTTTTAATTTCCAAACTAAATAGATTAAAACTGGAATATTTTATACTGAAATCATACTTCAAAAAGATTTTGAAATTGAATAAAGGCGTTCATTTAAGAAGCCATTAATTCAAGCGTTTACACTTGTGTCACTACTAAGGCTTTCGAATTAAATTAATTCAAATTTTAACATTAAAATATGTAAATTATATCATTTTGAACAGATCTAGAATCATCTTGTAAAATCAATCACTGTTAAAATTTTAATACTCGAACGGCAGTTTAATTTTCAAATTTACTTTCTTTCCCCGATTTGTCCCGGTTGCGAGTTAAGCTTAATATTTAGAACAACTTTCATTTTTTGGAAATAGTAATTTTTCGGTTCTAACTTGCGGGACAATCATTTTATTCTTTGAAAGATTTTCTACAAATCTTGTTGATAATTTTTGCATTCTCATCCAAAATGAGAAGTTATTAGTTTTTTATGAAAAATGATTTTTTCGGATTTTATCAATTGTCTACGTTTTGAGGCCCCTTGAGTCAGAAAAACCAGTTTTTACGTCGGGGACTGTTTGTCTGTCCGACGTCGTCGTTGTTGCCTGTATACCGCATAACTTTTGAAAGACTGGTCGGATTGAATTGGACTTTGATTTTTTTTTGATAAAATCAAACTTACCAAACTTAAAGGATTTTCAAAATTCAAAAAACCAAACGAAAATGGACATTAAAAGCAAAAAAAGCTTGATATGGAAAAAAGTCAAGAGGCGAAAAACGCTACTTTTTCTGGCCCCATGATTATTTTATCACATTCTCATCCATAATGAGAAGAGTTTTATGCGAAAAATGATTTTCGCGAATTTCATGAAATTTCGACGTTTTGAGGCTCCTTGAGTCAGAAAAACAAGTTTTTACGTCGGTATCTGTGTGTCTCTCTGGCGTCTACGTCGTCGTTGTTATTGATGTTGTGGTTGTCTGTATATTGGATAACTTTCGAAAAAATAGTCGGATTGGATTGTGCTTTGACACACAGTTTTTTCATTTTAATAATTTTATGTAAAAATTGTACTATTTTTATTTTTATAAAAAATATTTTTCTTCAATTAAATTGTTGCAGTAAAAGTGTTTCGAAGAGATTTTTGAAAAATCTTTCGGGGAATAAAATAAGTATTTATAGGTCGACAAAGGTTTGTTTTCCTTTCCAAATTTGTCTTTTGTCTAAATTTTTCTAGTTGTTTTTACTATAGTACAATTTACGTTTGTATCTCGGGCGAAGAAATCCATTCTGTTGTTTGACCAATACTCTTTGTAAGTCAATATTTTTCATAGAAAATTATAAACGTGAAAAAACCACATTTCAATGTTTTCTATGAAAAACACAATCCCTGAGTGACAGAACAAAATCGGAAACAATAAGAGTCAATTCATTCAGGAACAAGATTTTTGAACAAAAATGACCTTGAGTGAACCATTAATATATATTTGTTAATTTTTACAAAAATCAGGCATTATTTTCTTGACACAAAAAAATAATAATAATAATTTGTGGGGGTGACAAATGATCTAAAAATTAATAAAACTTGAAGTTGTACGATTTTAATTTGTAACTAAATAATTTGAAATGTTTCAATCTAAAATTATCGAACACTTTCCATTCAAAAATTCTGATGACATATTTTAATAGCTTTAAATTAGAAATTATTCAATATACTGAAGACTACAAATTTAAAATGTTTCAACTATTAAAGCTTTAAATATTTTTAAAATTGCTGTTCTGGAGACTAAATAACACTTATTCTTTTATTGAGAAATCACAATCAAAATTGTTTTAAAAAGTTTTTAAAAGAGTTTTAAAAAACTTAAAAAGGGTCTGAGGTTTTAATAGTTCAATATATATGGTAGAACCTCTATAAATTTGAAATTATTGTATACTTTTTCAGGTTTGAGCTACAATTATTCAATTTTAGAAGTTATCAATTACAATCGTGAAAAATAAATAAAATTTTTCAATTAATTGATATTTAAAACAAAAAACATCTAAATGCAGCTGCAAACATTGAATTTGAAATGCGTTGAATTCAAGGTATATTTTAAAAAGAAAACTGAAAGCAGGGGATCAAATTTCAAAAGAAGCGGGAGAAAGTGACTCACTTAATTGCAAATAAACATGGAAAATGGTGTATTTTCGCATTGTTAAATGTTAAATTTAAACTTTTTCGCGTTGTAACAATTTCGAATCCCATAATGTTATTTTTTACCTAACCTATAACTAATAGCGAAAATTCTGAACATTCAAACAATAAGTCTGTATTCTGAAAATGAAGCACATTTAACGTTAAAATTCAAGTTCTTAAACTGAAAGCCTAAAAATTTGCAAATTTTACAATTAGTGTTGCATAAATTGTACTGGCATCTTAAAAGAGTATAAATAGTTCTTAAATTAGTTTTTAAATTTTCGGAAGTTTACCTTTTTTACATACCTAGATGTCAAAAAGCCTACCCAATTTTTTAAATTTTAATCACTTATTTCTAAGAGAAAATCACCCCCGTTTACCAGTGACTGAAATGGAGTAGAAAAAAATCGCCAAGGCCCAAGAATAAAAATTGGATTTACAGCGAATTTTTAAATTTTTAATTGAGATTATCCTTAACTTTTTAATATCAAAAATTTCCATATACATTTTTTTTATTAATACTGTAGGAAAAAATCAACAAGATCGAGCGCCGAAATTATAATTAGAGCAAATTTTCTCGAATTCTATGGGGACGGCTGAAATATCCCGAAAAATATAATTCCCGACTCGGTATAACTCTCTGTCCCGAATAATAAAATTGCAAAACTAATATAATTCCTGAACAGTTTATACTATTAACGAATTTGAAAATTCCCAAATAATAAAACGCCCCAAATAAAATTGTTTCTTAATCAATATTAATTATTTATTAAAAATACGATGATAAAATATTTATATCAAATATATTTTTGTTTATTATTTAAATTGTTAAAAATTATTTGTTTCAATTTAAAATTAAAATTATACAAAAATTTACCAGCAAATTAATATAAAAAACACGTGTTTTTTAATCAAAATTTCGATTTTTCGGAAGAACTTTTGTGATTTAAAAAATACTATATACATTTTCAACCAAAATATCTTATCCAGAAATATATTTTGTTTTAATTATTTTAATTTTTAATTTAAACAATAATGTTTAAACACTTCAGACATTAAAAAAGTTGTTTCTTTGGTATAAATATTTGATTATTTCAATTTAAAAAAATATTTGTCAAAGAAAAATGTTTCAGCACTTGTTGATCTCGAAATTTCTTTCTATAATAGTTTTTTTAAAAATAAAAATATGATTTTTCAAGAATTTTTTTGTTTTTAATTAAAAAAAAAGACTGTACCGAAAACCTGGATCCGACTTTAGATCTGAAAAAATGCAGTGATATGCATACATGTCAAACTTTTCTAACCTCAAAAAATCTTTCTACTGCTTTACTGTCATATTTTACGAAGAATGAGAAAACAAGAATTTGACTTCGTAGTACGGTGAGGGAAGGACCTCGATAGGGCAGAAAATGTAATGTCCTATATATATATAACAATTCCCCACTCTGACGCCCTGTACCGCATCTACGTTTATAATATCTTTGGCTGAGTGGACGGACC
The DNA here is from genome assembly GCF_010883055.1 of Belonocnema kinseyi. Taxonomy (NCBI): domain Eukaryota; kingdom Metazoa; phylum Arthropoda; class Insecta; order Hymenoptera; family Cynipidae; genus Belonocnema; species Belonocnema kinseyi. The sequence goes on along the minus strand of NC_046665.1, from coordinate 1,933,798 downwards.
TAGCCTGGACTTTTAGGAGAGATGGAAGACTGACGAAATCTTCCCTCTCCACTGACCACTACATTCTCACGGAAGGAGATAGGTGGTAGACGTGGCTCACGGCCGGGTATAGATGAGACGTGTAGATAGTATGGTGAGTGGTGGGAGATGTTTCACGGAATCTCGAGCTCTCGAGCCAAAGCCCTCTTACTCGGGTACCTAACACCTGAACTACTCGTATGAGCTATAATAACGCTCGGATATTTTTTACGATGGTTTAATTAAAAAGAGCAGCTCAAAAACTATCGAAATGTGTAAAAACCTTGATTTCGATTTTTTTAGAGTAGACCCCCTTTCTTCGGCAGAATATATGAATATTTGAATATATACTATGTGCATAGTGATAAAATGCGTTCGAAAGATGGTTGTGCGTGTATCAAAAAGCTAGAGAATGATGCCAGAAGTGTCCAATTGACGGCGTAGCCATACTAAACCTATTTATTGCCGCGTAAAGTTTAAAATTATAAAAGAATTATATGAAATACGCCGAATTTTAATTGTTTACTGTCAAATACCTGACTTAAGAGAAGTTGAAGAATAATTTGTTGATTAATGAAACAGAAGTGTAGTGAACGGTTGAGTTGCATTTGTGAATTTTGAAGAAGTGGAGAAATAAGTATGTGTTTACGTTAAAACACCATTAACAGGTTGCTGATTGTTTCCCTGGCGGACCGAAGGAACCGAATGGAGCCACTACAAAGTACCCGTAAAGACCCCATTGGGTCCCCACTCGGTCCCTTTTTAAAAAAACTCGGAAAAAAAGAAAAATCAACTTTAAAATTGTTGAAATTCAGATTCTACGTTAAAATTACCTATAGAAGGTCACGGAATAATCGCAAAAGTTTTTTTCGCATCAGGAAAAAATAAAAAATATATAAGATGTATAACAAAAAAACGTGAAATCAAAAAAACTACATTTTTACGTATTATTGTAACTTTTTAGCAATTTCCCTCGTCTTTTTCACACAAATAATTACTAATGGACAATTTTAATATTTACAATGACTTTTTAAACAATTTAGAATTGTTCCATTCCTAGCGTCAAAAGCCAAACTTTGACAATAGTGTGTCGCATTACAAGGGATGAAACACAGCGATTGCAACGAGTGTGAAGTTTGCTGCCCGAGCAAAGCGAGGGCTGCCTTCACATGAGTTGCGATCGTTGTGTTACATTCCTAGTAAAGCATATTATTTTTCATAACAAATCCATGGAAAATTCGAGTTGAGGTACCTGTAGACCCTAGCCGCCTACGTGTGTACTCTAGAGCTGAAAAAAATATTTCAACCCTAGGGTTGTTCGTGCATTTTGCAACAATTTTGCAACAATTTATCGTTAAACTGGACGAAAATACGAGTAAAAGAACGTCATTTTAATACTCTATAAACCCACGGGGAATGATTGTTTGGATGCTAAAAACTAACAATAAGTTCGACTGGCAGCTCCTGAGTGGTGCCAAAGTTGACTGGCAGGCTGTCAAAAATGTCAAAAAATCGAGTGAAAAAACGTCATTTCAGTACTCTTAAAACCCATTGGGGATGATTTTTTAGGTTCAAACAACTACCAAGAAGTTTGAGTGGCAGCTCCTGAGTGGTGCGAAAGTTGACTGGCAGGCTGTCAAACATGCCAAAAATTCGAGAGAAGAAACGTCATTTTAGTACTCTTGAAACCCATTGGAAATGATTGTTTGAATGCTAAGCACTAACCAAAATTTTGCCTGGCAGCTTGTCAGTGGTGCCAAAGTTGTCTAGCAGGCTGTCAAACATGCCAAAAATTCGAGTGAAGAAACATAATTTTAGTACTGTTGAAACCCATTGCTGCGAGCTGTGAATTTACGTAAAAAGTGAGATTTACGTAGTTTCTTTTTTTATATACATATTAGTTTTAGAGAAGTGTCCTATACACGGAGAAAAATGGATGTTCAAATGTAGATGCTCAAAGGGTAAGATTGTAGCAATTAATACGCAGATATTCATGCCAAGCATTTAGCATCTTTTTGAGATGTTATGCGTAAAAATATTTTTATGTTAAACTGAAACACATTTAGATGTTAAAACTGTTCGAGCGCATGCGCTTCGCGCATTGCAATTTCACGGCTATATTTGAAAGCTATATATATTCAATATTAAAATTATGGAATATTACAATTTTGGAACATTTCCAAAAAATAAAAATTAGATACCCTTAAATAAAATTGGATAACAACTTTTTTCTGTCTAAAGAAGAGAACAACGATCTAATGTTTTAGGTTTATTGACATAAACACATTTGACAAAAGTTTTATAAATTTGAAATAAAATTTGAGTTTAAGTAACTTAAAATAGATAGAATATTTAATTCAGATTACAGATCATTCATTCTCCGATTATTTATCCTAGTTTTTATTTTGAATTAGAAATATTGAATATAACCTCAACTTGACTGAATGCATCATCTGATCGACATTTTATACCCTTTAACTGTTTTTCGTTCGTATACGAACATTAAAGTTCAATTTAAAATTCACAAATAAGTTATCAATTAATTACTTAAATGACCATAAATAAGTTAACTCCTCAAATATGTACAGACGTAACTTGATATAACCATACATGTAATATCTCGAATTTTTCAGTTGAATATTTCGAATGTTAGAGGGTAACATTTCACTTTTTAAGATCTACAGATGCTAACTTCGAACATTTAGATTGTTGCCCTATAATTAAATATATAATATGTTAACCCTGAACATCTAGATTTTATTTTTGAACATCCATTTTTCTCCGTTTAGATGAAAATTTTTTTAATGAAAAGGACAAAACTTTCATTCGGTTGCTGATTAAAATGTCAGTCAATTTTGGCACTACTCAGGAGCTGCCAGAAAAATTCTTTGTTAGTTATTTGCACCAAAAAAATCATCCTCAATGGGTTCTAAAGAGTATTAAAATAACTTTTTTTCACTTGAATTTTCGACATGCTAGACAGTCTGCCAGTGAAATTTGACACCACTGAGGAGCAGCCAATCAGTTATTATCTTACTTTTTAGCACCTAAAGAATCACCATCAATGCGTTTCAGGAGTACTAAAATCACTGTTCTAATTTTCATCCTGTTATTTTTTATATGCTTGACAGTCTGCCAGTCAACTCTGGCACCACTCAGGAGCTGCCAGTCAAACTTCTAGTTAGTTTTTAGCATTCAAACAATCATTCCACCTGTGTTTGAGGAGTACTAAAATGACGTTTTTTCAATCAAATTTTTTACATGTTTAACAGCCTGCCAGTCAACTTTGGCACCACCGAAAAGCTGCCAGTTAAACCTCTTTTTAATTTTTTAGCATTCAAACAATCATTCCACGTGGGTTTCAAGAGTACTAAAATTACCTGTTTTTACTCGAATTTTTGACCAGTTTAACGATAAATTGTTGCAAAATGCACCAACAGCTGTTAGTCACTCAACGAATTTCGAACTATTGACTAGGAAAACAAAAGAATCTAAAATTTTAGTGAGTACTCCCTGGCGGACCGAAAGAACCGAATGGAGCCTCTACAAAGTACTTGGAAAGACCCCATTGGATCCCCATTCAGTTCCTTTTTAAAAAAACTCGAAAAGACAGCAAAATCAACTTTTCAATTGTCGATATTTGGATTCAACGTTAAAATTTGTATTAGATACTCATGAAGTAATCGCAATACTTTTTCTTGCAGCGTTAAAAACTTTAAAAAATAAAATACCTGTCATTTACATGGGCCGAAGGCGCCTCCAATTGCAGGTTCTTTTAGTAACAGTTAATAAGCCTTCCGACCGTAACTTTAAGAATTTTGTCTTGATGCTAGCGCCACGCAGTGGAAACCTCAGACAATAACGCTGCGATGCAAGCAAAGATCTTTGATGCAAGAAACAAACAGTCGTCACGTGAACGAGCTAACCGAACGGACTGGGACCGCTGTTGTGACAAACGGCCAAGTTGAAAAAGCGAAACGTGCATAGTAGTATCAGCGATATAAATATTGAAGAGGCAGCCAGAAGTGAATGTGAGTCCCGAATATTTACATTCATTTTGTTCCACTTTTCTTCGCTCGGAAATATCGGGGTCGAGACCTGCGGCGCGTGTTTTCCTCATGAGTTTAAAAAGGCGCGAGCCCCTGTTAGTAATCTAACCTCGAAATATAAAATATCTACGGAATTGAAGAGAAATTCTTCTTCTCAGCCGACTTTCCGTGTCCCAACTGTCATATTTTCTGACTCCCGAGTGCTCTTGAATTTCAGTCATTTTTCGGACAAAAGTTTTGTGGGATTTGCACGATGAGGCTATCGTAGTTAACTGGCCCGGATCTCGGTTAGGAATTCAAGTGGGAAGATGAAGAATTTTTGTGAAAAGATTTGTTGACAGTCTATTTATCAGGCTCTCATATTTTGCTGACGCTTTTTTCGCAGTCTCATTTTCAAATTTTAGTTGGTTTTGTTATCATCAGGTTTTTAATTGATAAGCATGTGCGCTTTTATTTTTTCATGGATTTTTTTATTGTTATTTTTAAAAATTTTTTAAATTCATTTCAATTGTATAATTTCTTTTAAAAGTTGTGTTTAGGTAATTTTTCTGAAGTATTTTTATTTGTATTTGTGACAATTTTGACGAATCGGGAAGTAATGGGCAAATGATAGCTTGAAAAGCATAACATGTAAATGTGTTTCTTTTAATTTAAAGATAAAAAAAGATTTATATTGATTTATGCATTTTAATAAAAATAGGGATGATCGGAATTAAATAGCTTTGAAACATAACCTATATTTTGAATTCAGACTTCACACTTTTTCCCCTGTGTTGAAAAAACTTCTTAAACTTTTTTTTTTGAAGTTCATTATTTTTGGTTCAAAAATTCTATTTCTATTAGATTAAAAATTGGTCTTTTTTAGTAGGAAGTTCATTTTTCTTGGATGAAGATTCAACTGTTTTGTTGAAAATTAGTTACTGCATAGAAAATTCGTCCGTTTGGATTTAAAATTTCTCTTTTTTTTGTCTGAAAAGAAAGCTTCTTTAATTAAAAATGGATTATTTCTCACTAAAAAGTCTACTCTTATTATATCTTTTGTTAAAAATGCTTATTTTATTTCTTCTTTTTGTTATTTTTTCATTAAATTTAAATTCTTTTAATTAAAAAGTCTACCATTATATTTTTAGTATAGAGTTAATCTTATTTGGTAAAATTAGTACTGTTAACTTGAAAATTCACATGTTTTGTTGAAAAGCCATATTTTTTGTCAAAATTCTGTTTTCTTGAGCATTCCTCTTTCTTGGTAGAAAATTCGTCGTTTTAAATTGAAAATTCCTCTTTTTTGTTTGTAAATTAATTATTTTTAAATGTAAAGTCTAGTTTTTATTACATCTTTGGTTAATTTTTTTTAATACATTCTGTTTGCCTGAAAATTAAATTATTATAATTAATACTTATTTTTTTATCGAAAATTCAATTTTCTTGTTGAAAATTCGTTTTTCTATTACCGAAAATGCATCCTTTTGTTAAGCATTCGTCTTTATAGATGGAAAATTCCTCTTATTGAATTGGAAATGTATCTTTTGGTAAAAAAGTATTTTTGTTGTTCAAAATTCATCTTTTTTCCTTGCAAATTCATCTTTCTCGGTTAAAAATTCAACTGTCTTCTAAAAGATTCGTCTTTTTGGCGCTTTCATTCAATTATTTTGTTTTTGGTCACCGTTTTTTTAGTCGAAAATAGGACCATTTGGTTGAAAATTCATCTTTTAGTTTGTAAATTCCACTTTGCTCAAAAATTCGATTGTTCGGTTAAAAATTCCACTATTTTGTTCAAAATTTAATTATTTTGCTGAAAATTCACCTATTTGGTTAAGAAGTTATCTTTTTTGTCGAAAATTCAACCCTTTTCCGTTAAAAATTCGTAAATTTTGGTTGAAAGTTAATTCTTTTCAATTGAAAAGCCTACTGCTATATTTTGTGTTTAAAATACATTTATTTGAGTGCCAATTTTATTATTTGACTGAAAATTTAATTATTTAGTTGAAAATTCAACTATTTTGGTAAAAAGTCACCTTCTTATCGAAAATTCAACATCTTTGTTGAACTTTCATCTTTTTAGATAAAAAATTTGTATATTTGAATTGAAAATTAACCTTTTTCGGTAGAAAACCTCAAGTATATTTTTAAAAATTCTGTATTAATTCTTGTTTTAATCTCTTTTGGTTAAAAGTTATACTATTTATTTGGTTGTAAAGTGAAATATTTTTTTTCTCGGGTGAGATTCTACAATTTTTTTGAAAATTTAATTATTTTGTTCAAAGTTGAACAATTGTATTAAAAAATAATCTTTTCGGATTTTAAATTCAACTTTTTTTTTCTACCATTCATTTTTTAATCAAAATTTCGTCCTTTTAAGTTGAAACTTCCTCTTTCTTTAGTAGAAAAGTCACCTTTTTTTATTGAAAATTTAAATGTCTTCTAAAAAATGTATCTTTAGCTTTGAACATTTTTCGAGTAGTGTTGTACTCGTCTTTTTCTGTTGTTGTTGAAAGTCTACTTCTGTATTTTTTGTTAAAAATTTATCTATTTTCGTCAAAAATTCTACTATTTGATGGAAAGTTAAATTATTTGGCTGAAAATTCATCTTTCTTGTAAAGGAAATTCGCCCTCTTGAATTGAAAATGCATTTTTTGTAGAAAAGTAATTATTTTTTTATTTAAAATTAATTTTTCTTAGCTTAGATATTTTCTGTAAATTCATCTGTTTTGATAGAAAATCTGTTTTAAAAAAATTTAGAATTCGTTTTTTTCTGTTGAAATTTCAACTAATTGATTCAACGTTGAACTACTTTGTTGATACTTAATTTCTTTGGTTAAAGATTAACTTACTTGATTTAAAAAGAAATATTTTGTTAAAAATTCGTTTTTGATTGGAAATTATTTTTTTAACTTCCAAGTTTCTCAGCTAAAATTTTAGACATGGATAGTGTAAATTTTGGTAGTAAACAGTTACAAAGTTTCACCTCCCTAGCTGCCGGGGAACGCATTTATTTTCAACGCCTAAGTCTAAAAAAACGAAAAAAAATTCTAAAATCAGTTCCAAGCTTCTCACATAAAATGTTCGACACGGATAGTGTAAATTTTGGTAGTAAATAGTTGCAAAAAAAGTTTCATCCCCCTAGCTGTCGGGGAACTCATTCATTTTCAACCTCTAAGTCTAGAAAAAACGAAAAAAAATTCTTTTGTTACAGCACACAGTAAGAGAAAGAGAAGATGAAGAAGAAACCGAAGGTCTTTTAAAGGCATAAAATTTCAGATGAAGATTAAAAGTACTTAATCATACATAATTTCAGTCTTATTTTTAGAATTATTTTAGAATTACAAGAAAACAAAATTTTATTATAATTTCAGTGTTATTAGAAAATTAAATTGACTTAAGAAGAATAAACTTTTATGTTGACTATTTTTTTCATCTTGACTATTTTCTTGACCTTGACTACTTTACTCTAAAGCCCATTAGAGTAATTGCAAAAAAGCAAGTGATATCATTTACAAGAGTACATAGGTCCGTTAAAAATTTGTTGTATTTTTCTGTGGCTTTCGTGCATGTATGAGAGCGATGGTCGCGCACTGTAGCCGCGTGCTTTCAACATTTGAAAAATTTTGTAATTATCTTTGAAATTCGTGTCGCCATTCGAACAAATTCTAATTAACCCGAAACAATTCAAAGCAATTTTTCAATCCCTTTTAACCCTCCTGAATCCGTCTTTCAACTCCAAATTCAATCCAAATAGATTCGAGGCTTACTTATCAATCCTTCCCCACTCACGTATCTGTACCAACTGTAACTCGAACTCATACTGATTTATTTTTCAATCGGTGCCCTTTATACTTTTGAATACGTGTGGGACTTCTTGATTTCAACCAAAATGAATTCAACATCAGTCCATATAAATAAGTGTGAATCTGAAACCAATTCAAATACATCACACAAAAAATGGGAAACAAACTCTCAGTCCGATGCCCAATCCAAATGAATCCAAGAGTCATCCCATGCCAGTTTAAATATTCTCAATGTTCTCATGTTCGTGCGCTCAATCTAAACAAATAGGAAACAAATCCAAACCGAAAATTCAATCCCTTTAAATCGCTGAGTGTACATAAATTTCAATCCGCAGACATACTTTAATTCTTTCCAATCTATGCGTCCAATCCAAAATTCGCTATTCAATTATTTTCAATTCTAAGAATCTATCCCCCTCTATACAATTTTTAAAATTCTGACAGTTTTTATGTAGTTTTTAACGTTTTCTGGAAATCTGAAAATGTATCAAATTTCGTCAGTATTAATGCTTATTTTTTTTATAATTAATTTGCCTAGTTTAGCATGTGTCTCATTGTTTACGATGTAAATCGAAATTTTGATGTTTCCCTTTTAAAAATCTGTTCATTGGGTTAAATTGTGATTGTCAAGGATCACCCCTTGTATAAAATCCTTGAAGTTAGGTAAGTTTTCGTGTATGTCTTATTTACTCTCTATTTAAAATATTTGTGAATTTTTAAATCCTGCAATTGGATTAGTTGGAGTTTGTTGAACACAATCCGGTTCTCAAAACCCCTGGAAATTTGTATATGTATCTGACATCGTTTTCGATATAATTAAAAATTTTAATGATTGCTTTCCATTTTAGGAATCCTTTTATTTGTTTGGTTTGGGATGCTTGAAAAAAATCCTTAAAATTTATTTAGTTTTCACTCATCTCTGGCCGTTTTTGAGATAATTCAAATTAAAATTTTTTTAAAATGTTTTAAATATCTAACGCCTTATATCAGACTCTACTGTGACTTATATTAGATGTCAATGTCTAAATCAATTGATAAATAGTTAAAGTTTACTTTTGGAAAAATTTTCAAAACTTCGAAATATAAGGATACTGTCTAAACTGTCTTTGCATGTATTTTATGGATATCTAAAAACAATTATTTTATTTACCTAAAAGAAATGCATTTGAAATTGATGAACATGATAAATCAGTAAAGTCTATTTGGTTATTCTTTGCTCAAGCAACAGAGAATCGTATATGTTTATAATGTTCCTAAGTATTATACATACTATTAACATACTTTCGTAATTTTTTGTGAATATTATAGTTTATAGATAAATTTTATTTTTATTTTATATTTTGACATTTTGAAATATCAAATAATAAACAGGTCGAAAAATCCTTTCTGCATTTGCTGTATATAAAACTGTTAAATAAGAAGTTTAACGTTCATGAGCTGGTAAACTCAGTAAAGACCATTTTCCCCCCTCTTGCACAATTTTTTTTTATGTTTCGCCATACCTGTAAACTGGAATTCGGAAACGTCACCTACTTCTAATACATAATTTTATCAGAATTCTATATTTCGAACTTTTCAAGTCCTTCAAAAAAAGCTCTTTTTTTTTGTTCATGCTGTAAAATGTTATTTTTGGTGTTTCTTTAGAATGTAATTTTAGAGACACGTTATATTACGTTAGGTTTCGGAGATGAAGGAAAAAGTCTTTCGCGTTTTTATGCTACGAAAAATAGGTTTCGTTTCTTCTTTATGAATCAGATGGTCTATAATGTCGGAAAGTTCATCAGAGCAAGAGGAAGAGCAGGAGCCTCGACAGGATGGAGGAAGGCAATTTCATGGCGAAGAGGTGGGCGATGATGACGAGGAGAAGGACTTTGTAGATTATGAAGAGAACGATGACAATGAAATAGTTGCAGATGAAGAGTATTCGAGTGAAGAAGTAGAGGAAACCGAAAATGAAGAATACAGTGATACGATTGATAAAGAAGTAAGTGATGCAGGAAATGAAAATGATTGACGGGGTGAAGGGAATCAAGAGGCAAATAGGGAGTGATGACGAGGAAAGAGAAAACAACTTAACGACGGACGAAGAGCAGAAGGGACAGGAAGAGGTCGCAGAGCGAACATTGTTCCAAGGCTTTGGAAATAATTGATCAATTAAAATGGATAAGCAAATCTTTTCGGCACATCAATATTTCCACAAAAAAGCAGAATATTTGGAAAGTGCTTGCGCTACAAATTTACTAGGGTTAAAATAAATCCTGATGCAATGGAGAACATATACGACGGGCACAAATACGAAGAACTAAGTGTACTCTTGTTTTTCGTTTGAGGCTTTAAATAGAAAAATCCTGAATTCTATCACAAGTCCGTACCGCAGAGCCAATAGCTGATACTGTAAATAGAAAATTCTGCAACTGTATTGCGTATTGCCGAACTAGATTTTGGTTTATATTTAACATTTTATCATACACCGATATAGATGATACAATTGCTGGTATCATCGCAAGACTAATGAAGGATAGAGGAAGTGCATATGAAACAGTTTACATGAGACATTTCACGCCTTCTGATCAAACAGCATTTTCTTTATATAACAACATAATAGCACCAGGAATGACAATAAAAGCACCAGGAAATGTTTGTGCAGTCCCCTTATGTAACTCCTGGAAGACCGACTAAGAACTGTAATGATCTGCTCGTTCGGTGAAAGGCTGAAAGTCTAATAAATGAAAAATGAATTTATCTCAGGCGAATTAGGAACCGCTGACCTTCCAGGGACGGCATCATCACAGAGGTGTGTTTACTTGTATAATTTTACACGCCTGGCCGTCTTTTATGGCCGCCATATTTAGTTGAACTTCTTATTAGCCTGAAAAATTTTCATGCAAGCTTAGGCTAAGTAGGGAGTAATTTATAGGATTCGCAGATAGTGTAATTAAAATTTTAGCATTTTGTTGATTATGTAGTTGTTTTTAATGATTAAAAAAAACACATAATAATTTGAGTTTATATCTAAAGAAGAAGATTTTAGCTCAAATAACAAACAAACATCGTGATTGATTAGAGTGAATAATTTTTCTTTGGAGAAAATATATTTGTCGGCTTAGCGCGTCCCAGAGGATGCTCGACCCATTTCAAAATAGTTTACCCTTCTTTATCGGGCATACACGAAAAAAAGAATATGAATACTAAGCACCAAGTCTGACACTTACTCGAGGAGCCCGGAAGATATCCCCTAGAATTCTCTCCAAATTTAAGGAGTTGAATCGTGCTTCCATTTTGATTAAATTGGGACACCGAATCTAGTTGATCCTTCGAGTGATCAGAACAGAATGCCTTCCGGAATCCTCGAGCAGGCTAAGTGACCGGACAGGTAGGTGACTGCGCACTCGTGGGAGATCGGAAATGACCAATCTGCCGCACTTTTATCCTTCTAAACTTTCAACGGCAAACTGAATTATGTATAGAAAGAGATTTATCCAGTGGGACCACGGACTAAAATAATGTAGTGACCATTTTCCAGATTTAATTTTAAAATTCTAGACATTGAAGAATTTTCCTTCCGGATGGCTTCAGCAATAAGAGTTATTGTTTTCTGCGCTGGTCGGGTGTCGATCCCAACATTTTCCATTTGTGAGTCCGTCAATTCAGCAAGTATCTCTCATGACGTAACCCAGAGAGCGGGAGATGTCGTTGAACCTTAACATAGGGGAGCTGCCGTGTGAAGTAGATATCCGGAATTTAATGCGGAGCCAACCCTGAACAGAAATAAGTTTCTGCTGCCAGATAAAATATTCTAACAGATTCTATGACCCCTTTTTGTCGAGCAGCTCTCCTGAACCACTGTACAATGAAAAGGTTGTTTTTCTAAATTTTTCGGATTCTGTCCTGACCGGTCGAGAAGATAAAGTAGCGTTAATATTTTTGCCACGTTACAGAACCTCTTCAACTTCATGAGGCTTTTCTGAGACTCCTGCCTTTCGGAGTAAAAATACAAGCTAATCTCTTAAATGGCTTTAAACGAAATTTGACCAATTAATTAGTCTGATAAACAGAAGAGGCGGTGTGGAAAATCTGTACAAAATACCACGACATAGTTCTTGAACGGCCCCTCATATAGTATAATAATTTTTATTTCCTTGCATTCCTGTCGAATTTTATAAACGCACTACAAAGCAAAAGACGACACCGCATATCCCTTACATGATGAACACGGCGCTTTTAATAAAAGCGAAAAAGAAGACAACATCGAAAATACAGACAAGGATGACCTAGAAGATGGAAAAATATACAGAGTAAGTTTTTTTTTAATTCTCTACGAATATCGCACAGACATTTACAAGAAAAACGATAGAATGTTAAATTCAAAGTTGATCTGTTTTGCTGAAAATTAAACTATTTTTTTTGCTAATTAATTTTTTTCTGAAAATGTAAATATTCCAGTTTGAGTTTTCTTTACCACAAATATTACGCTTGAACATTCCATTAGTTAAGAATTCATCTCTTTTGTACCACATCAATTTTTGTAACTAAAATTTAGGCATTCAATTTTGCTTTTTTTAGTTGAAAATTCAAGTATTTCAGGTAAAATATTTTTCATTTTAGTTCCAAATTCATATTCTTGGTTAAAAACAAAACTACTTGGTTGAAACTTTAATTCTTTTATTACAAGTTCATCCCGTATCACCTTATAAATAATAGAATTTTTTAAGATGGATTGTTTGAAAATTAATTGTTCTAACTTAAAATTTAATTACTACGTTTTTTAGTGAAAATGTATCTTGTGTTCAAAATTACACAAAGTATTTTGTTCAAAATTGATCTTTAGCTAATACTTCAAATATTTAGAGAAATGTTCGTCATTTTAATTAAAAATGTATGCTTTTGATTGATAATAAAAGTGCGTTCTGCGAGGTTAAACTCTCTTGTTGCAATTTTTTTTCTTTTGCCGGAAACTTATTTTTTTCAATTTGTCATTTAATTATTCGATTTATGGTCCAAAAAGAAACTTTTTCAATTAAAAATTCAACGTTTTGGTTTTGAAAATTCATTTTTTTATTAGAACATCACGCAACTTTTTTCAGAATTCGTACATAGGAAGATAAAATCAAAAATTGTTAGAATTATTATTGAAATTCATAGACAACAGAGGCAAATTCAAGAAATAATTAATCATATTTTTAGTATCATTTAATTATTTAATGGTGCTATTCGCTTACTTCCACTTGACGAGTATATTCTAAGTTAAACATTTTGTTATTTAGTTAAGGATTCAATAATTTTATTAAAAATCATCGTTTTTGGTTCAAAATCGCTTTTTAGTTGAAAATTCATTTTTTTAAACTTATATGTTTTAATTAATGGCCTTAAAGTCGTAAAAGTATAATTTACTTCTACATATTTGTTGGTTTATACCAGAGGTAAAATAAAATGAGACAATAAACCATCACTCATAGTTTTTTCATATATGTTTCAGATTAACCTTTTTGGATGAGAATGAAACTGTTTTGTTGAACATTTATCTTTCTTGGTTGAATTCAGCTGTTATTGTTTCGAAATCAAAACCTTTTTTGTTTGAAATATATGTATATTGTATTTTATACTATTATATGCTATTTTATTATTTGTTGGGAGTGAATCTCTTATTGAAGGTCGAACCATTCTGTTAAAAAAATAAGTTTTTTATTGAAGATTCATAATTTCAATAGAAAATTCATCCCTTTGGTTGCAAAGCTGTGTTTTTTTTTAATTACTTGTTTCAACTAAACCTTTAACTATTCCATGTTTAGATGAAAGTTGATCTTGTTTATTAAAAAAAGTGAACTTTACTTCAACAATTTATCCTTTTTTTTATTGAAAATTTATGTATTTTCTTGGAAATCCGAATTTTTTGGTAACAATCTGATATACAGGGCTACAATATTTTATTATATTCTTGGTTGAAACTTCAAGTATTTTATTCAATTTTGTACCCTTTTGTTTTATTCTTTTTTGGATCTGCATTATTGTAGTGAAAAAGTCATCTCTCTGATTAAAAAAATTTTTTTTTTTATGAAAATTAGTTCAACTGAAAATTTAATTATTATAGTTAAAGATTCATCATTTTAGTTGTAGATTCATCTGTTTAGGTGAGTGTTACTACGATTGAAATTTGATTTTTTTTCTAGTTGAAAATGATACTTTTTTGGTAGAAAGCTAATTTTGTTGTTTTGAAAATGCCTTTTTTTATTAAAAGCGCAACTGTTTCGTTGAAAATTAATTTGTTTGAACAAATCATTGTAATTAAAAATACATCTCTTTGGTTAAAAGCTTCACTATTTTGTTAAAATCTGTCTTGTTTCTCTGAAATTTTATTTTTTTACTGAAAATTTAACTTTTTCAATTTTAATGGAGAACATATCTCCTTTGTTTCAAAAAATTCTTTTGTATTAAAAATTGATCTTTTTCAGTTAAAAAGTCAACTATTTGTTTGAAAATTAATTTTTTGATGTTCAAAATTGGCCTTTTTTGGTGGAAAATGAATCTTTCGTTTGAAAGTTCGTCCTTGTTTTTAAAATGTATTTATTTTGGTAACAATTTCATGTTTTTTCAGTTTGAACATCAACTTTTAATATTTTTGTTAAGCATTCATCTTTTATATGATGAAAATTGAACTATTTAATTGAAAAATTTATGTATTAGTTCAATAAAAAATAACAATTTTCAATACCCATTGTTTTTTTTTGTGGCATCCACGAAAACGCCGACATTCGTTGGCAGAACTCTGCACAATGTAATTCGAGTGACTGGAGGTTTGAAAGAAGGAGCAAAACGTTATTTGACGACTTCCCTCAGTGTTGTGAAATTCTACGAAAAAGTATGACCTTCTTGAAAATACTGAGAGTACAGCCCGTGTAATTCGAATTGACTGAAACAAGTACAAGAATATTTCAATGGGTGCTGTCGCACCTTCTGTCTCTGAAAGTTATTTCATCGTACAACATTTGCCTGAAGGACAAAATGATTCGTTATAAATACATTATATCTGAACCCTCAACAGTAAAGATGGTCTTCACAAAATTACCTACATTAAAAATGCAAGTATTCATCAATTCATTGATTGGAGGGATCACAGATCATCCACTTTTTTCATAATTCCCTTTTTTTCCCTCGTAAATTTGAAAAATCCCCTAAAACACCTAAAATCGAGAATTTTCAACTTATTTTCCTCCCTTTTTTTACAAGGTTGCAATTCATTTTTTAAGAATCGTAAATAGAAATTCAAGAGATTAGAAAAGAAGAGGCTTTGAACGAGATTCCTTTTGAATTTCTGATAATACCAATATTTCAAATATATTTTCTAAACTACTTATTTGCTAATTTTGTTGACTTAATGGTCATAATCATGAGTTTAGTGTCACTATTTAAAAAACTTTTATTTAAGAACACAAACAAATATATTTTTTCATGAATAATTTTACGCAAAATGAGCATCAAAAAGACTCACAAATCTTTTGAAATACTAGAAAAAAATTAAAACTCGTTTTTTTATATGAAGAGTAAAGCATCTGGATACATACTTCACACTTTTTCCCTTATTTTTCCCTTTGCCCTTTCTTTTAAGAATACCTTTTTTTGCTTTTGTTTTGTTAAAAGTTCTACTACTTGGTTGAAAATGGAACTATTTTCTTGAGAATTCGACCTTATTTGGACTAAGAAATAATTTTTTAACTGAAACTTAAGTATTCTATTTTCACTGACAAATTAATCGTTTTTTATTGATAATACAACTTGCTTGCTTGAAAGTTGGACTCACTTATTAAAAATTTATTCTTTTTTTTTAATTCGTCATTTCGTTGAACCAGCTGTGAATTCGAACTCAAATGTTTACATTTTGTTTGTATTTATATTTATATGGTGCTCATTTCACGAGTACTTTTTTTCTGTTAGCAAAAATATTTGCTTTCTCATAGAGGAAGCATCAGCATAATACAAAACATTTTATTATACAATAACAAAAAAAACTGTTCAAATTTTGTATTTAAAATAACAAATTTTTCGAGCTGGAAAAGAGAAGGGGTAAGTTTTGTCACACCCTATTCCTTTACCATCTTTATGATTTTTAAAACAAAAATTGTGAGAATTATTTTATTTCGAAATCAATGATGAAAACGTCTTCGATTCATGCGTCGACTTTGAATTATGTGTACAAAAAAGGTTTTTCTACGTAAAACGAATGTTTCAATTATTGTAAATGAGTATAACTTCTTTACTTAATAAAGTGCATTAATATTATAGGTCAATCGATTTCCCTCGAATCAAGGAATCTTTTTCCATTTTTTTTTTTACTATTTTGTTGGAAATTAGTTTTTTTTCTTTGAAATAAATTCTTGCAACTGAAAATTTAACTACTCCATTATTGGTTAAAAACTTCACGTGTGTACTGAAAGTTTGTTTCTTTTTCTGGTTTAAGAACTAACTTTTTAACTTCAAATTTAAATATTCGATTTCTCATTGAAAATCGATCACTTCGATTAAAATTTAACTATTAATTTGAAAATTAACTGTTTTATTGAAAAATCATCTGGTTTGTAGAATATTTTGTGATCAACCTTGGCAATTTGACTGTATGCTTGAAAATTCATCTTTTTGGATGGAAAATGTAACTATTGGTTGAAAATTAAGTTCTAGGTAAAAAATTCATATTATCGAATGGCAAAATCAACTGTTTTCTAGAAAAGTAGTTTGCATGAAACTTTGTGTGATGATCTGTAAAGAAGCAGGAGAGAAAACGTGCCATAGTTTTTGAACGACCCCTGTTTCGCATTTCCAGTTAAAAACTTTATTTACTTTTTGCAGCAAATTGTGGAATCCACGTTATAAGAACCGCACCGTAAATACGATATCTTCGCTGGAAAAATACACGGGCGATTCTGAGTAGAGGCTCTTAAAAGCAGCCAATAATTCATCGAAGCAAAATTGGAAATGCAGGAGGATCCACGGAGAGTATTGAAAATACTCAACAGCGAATTTAAATAATAGGTTGGGGATTTTGTCGAAAATAGTAACTATTCTACGTTATGTTCAATAGGGTGAGCCGAAGAAACAAAAATTTTGAATTTTGATATCTGCAGTTAGCAGAAACTGTTTGAAGTTTGAAACTTTGAAAACAGTGATTTTTAAAATATATTTCAATGTTCGGTCACCATTTGTTTGTTTAGCTTTCATTGTACAAATTCATTTCTTTTGATGTAAAAACGATTTTCGAAACATTTTATTGTTAAAAAAAAATTCTGGTGATGAATCTAGTTACGTAGAATGTAAGTTTTATTTGAAAATCGAAGTTTTGAAGATAATCAAAAATGGTAGGGCCTGAAAATTAATGTAAGGCTTTTCCTTTTGAAATTGATTTCATGTTCAGGTTCTAAAAGGCCCCTGAAAAGGATTTTTTTTTTTAAATATGTCAAAAATATCACTCTTTTCAAAGTTTCACACTTCAACAAGTTTCTGCTAACTAAAGATATCGTTTTCAAACTCTGAACAAAATCATGAAAACTCATTTCGATATATAGAAAAACATTTTTTCTAGTCATAATCAAAATTTGAAAATGTAGTTTTTTCAGCCCACCCTAATTTTGAACTGTATTATATTAAATATATATGATATTTATTTCTGTAAATGAGCCTGGAGCTACTTATCCCAAAATTGCAAAATAATGAACAAATTTTATTTTTCCTGGTACTTTACTATTCTTACTTTATTTTGTGTTAATTTTTATTCTCAGCGGGCCCTGAAAAATGTTTTCATGCATACAAATTTGTAGATATAACACATCGTTCAATAAGTCCCGAGACTAACCCAGAGATGGTGCTAGTAATACCAAACTAGCCACGTTTTTCTAGAGTGGGAAGCTTCACATGAAACGTGTAAAAATTTCACGTCGATTGGACCACAAACAGCAGAGTTATCGAGGTTAGAGTAAAGTCACTTTGTAATTTGTTTGAAAAATGGAACAAAGCGAGTTTCGCGTGTTGATTAAACATTGTTTTTTAATGGGTAAAAACACCGTAGAAGCCCATCAGTGGCTTGAAAAACGTTACCCGAACTCCAATGCATCCAAATCAACGATTTGTCGTTGGTATGCTGAGTTTAAACGTGGTCGTACGGACACAAATGATGCGGAACGTTCGGGTAGGCCATTGGAAGCCGTTACACCGGAAAATGTGAGTGAAGTTTTAAAAATCGTAATCAAAAATCGCAAAGTAAAGGTCCGTGAGATTGTCGAAATGACACAGATATCATCTGGAAGCGTATTTACAATCCTTCATAAAAAATTGAGCATGAAACAGGTTTTTTCCAAGTGGGTGCCGCTCTAAAAGGAGATTATGTTGATGAATAAAAATGATTATTGAAAAAAAAATGTTTTCGTTGTTAGTCTCGGGACTTATTGAACGATGTGTTAATAAACTTTTTTTAAAAATAAACTTTGTTTCTTAATTTTCCTTCGAACCTTGTCTCATTCTTCCAAAAATTATTTTTATTTTTCATATTTCTTGCTAATTAAAAAAAATCTATGCATCCTATCGAAAAATAATTTATAACTATTTTTAGAATGCACAATTTTTGTTTTACACTTTTTTTGTAGCTTGTGCCGTTTTTCTAATATTTAAATTTTTATTTTTTGCAGTTAAAATAGAAAATACACACCCTATCATAAAATTGTTTATAAGAAATTTTTAGGCCTTTTCTGGTTAAAGAACTTTTTCCCAATTATAGTTTTCATGTCTTCTGCCGCTTTTTCAAAAATTCAAGCTTTTTTTACGGTTAAAACGAAAACCACGCAGCCTTTTGCAAAATCAATAAAAATAAATTTATTGATTTTTTTCTGCTTACAATTTTTTGTTTATTCATTTTTTTCAGACCTTGCATAGTTTGACTGCAAAATGGATATTTGTTTTCGATTAAAATCAGAACCAGTTGTAAAAAAATTGAACGTTCGATTTTAAAAGGAAATTCAAAAAGCTTTTATGATAATCTTGTCGGGCCTTCAAAAAGGACAAAATCAACGTTTTAAATCTCTTCATTTAATTTTATATCGTGCGTCGTTTGGTTTTCATTATCTCGTATGTTACCGCAGTCGATAAAGTTGGATGCTATAAAATGTAAAAATGAAAAATTCAACGATTCCAACGAAATTTTTACAATCTACTTGCTAATTTAAAATTTTGCTTTCTTTTTTCACGTTAATTTAATTATTACATACATTTACTATCATTTATTTGCCAATGTGAATTTTATTTTTAAACTTCGCGCGCAACATACTACTAGTATGTTGTCTAGTATTATCGATGCGCTTGAAATCACCTTCAGTAGAAGTTAATTACATTTTGTTAAATTTTTAACGCTGAAAAAAAGTATTGCGATTACTCCGTGAGTTTCTAATAGAAAATTTAACGTATAATCCGAATTTCATCAATTGAAAAGTTGATCTTGTTGTTTTTTTGAATTTTTTAAAAAGGAACCGATTGGGGTCTTTACGGGTACTTTGTAAAGGCTCCATTTAGTTCTTTCCATATATTTTCCACAGATTTAGGAAAATGTGTGTCCACGTAGATTCTAGCCCGACCCCCCCGGTCCTCCTCGTGGAAAAGCGTGGAATTTTGCCATACCCCCCTCCCCCCTAAAGTGTCGACGTGGTATATAGATGGCCCCTAAGCACAGTGTTTTAGCCCGCTCTACACATACCGAAACTCTAAAACAAAATGTTTCAACCCTAGGGATGCGAACACCGTGTTTCAACCCGCTCTACAGGTATCGAAACTCGAAGTTTCAATAGATGCGCTATGAAAAATAACTTTTATGTTTCAATTTCTTACTCTATAATTTCCAGAAAATCCCTTCCTCGTGCTTTAAATATGGTTTTTACGGCTACCAATAGTGTTTACACTTCAAAAAAAAAAACCTACAGCTTGAAAATGTAATATTGGAAATTATGTTTTCAGGTTTTTTGTATGTCTATTGTTCATAATAAACGCATCGAAATACACCAGTATCAGTACGTTAGTAACGTAGATTTTTTAAAGATTTAACCTTCAAAATATTTTTTTTTCAATTTTCATAAACATATTCGTAAGCAGTGAATGAAAAATACATCACTACATGCTTTTCGGAACTTCACACACGGCGAAAAAATCCGGCAACGAGCAATGTTGCCAGCACCGACAATATTGTTTCGTTGCCGGCGCCAGTAAAATTGCCCCGTTGCCGACACCGACATTTTCCCGTTGCCGGTACCGGCAAGAATGTACTGTTGCCGGCGCCAGCCGGCTAAACTGTATTTAATGAAAATAAACCTTTCGCTGAAAGGCCCAAAAAGAAAAACCAAACAACGAAAACAATTGTTTAAGAATCAATGATAATTAGAGTGATGAGGTAAGTATCGTTTTTGTAAGAGTATTTACTTTCAAAACCACAACCTACTCATACATAACTGTCAAAGACAATAACAGTACTTGTAATCTCGAAAACAATGAGCACCCTCTCAACTTTTATTTACACTCATAACCTTACCATTTTTCATCATCAAAACCTGTAATGTAAAGAAAAATTATTTTCCGAATATTCTTAGGAAAAAAATGTACATTCCTTCTAAGAAAATTAATAATATTTATGACATTTAAACATGAACACATTTTTTTCAAACAATGGCTTTAATATTCACACATGCAGAGTCGTCAACTGCATTCAATTAAAAAAATTCGTTTGTTCTTACCGGGATATCATATATCAGGATACATGAATATCCGTACAAAAAATTATTGAATTTTGAAAAAAGTGGTCTCAAAATTTTTCAAAAAACGCTCACTTTTTGAATTTGTATCCAAAAAGGCTGTCTAACGAACTTGATCTTCATTTTAAGATAGTAAAATAATTTACCAAAGGAAATCCAATCAGTCAATTTTTTCGAAAGTTATCGTGCTAACAAAAAAAACATCCACGGACAGACAGACCCATTCGTAAAAACCTGGTTTTCGGATTCAGGGGGTCTCAAAACGTGGACAGTTGACCAAAACAGTGATGGCGAGAACAATGATGGCGACTGTGCGGCCTGGCAGCAACGAGCAACACTGACGAAAAGTCGTTGTGCGACTAGGATGAGATGCGCAAACTGAAATTCTCTGGCGTGCGCGCGCAGTCCTCAAAAGTACTTCATTAAACAAATTTGTTTCATTTAATTTAGCAGAATTTTCTAATTCAAAACGTGATGTATCCTGTATATTATAGTTTTTCAGGTAATCCTAAAAAGGGACTCATCATTGTCCTAAAAAAGACCACTTTACTGATTTTAGGGTTGTGGTATTTCATATTTCACACGCGACATAGTGGAACTCCTATGCGCATTGAACTTCCCTATTAGCACAGAATATTGCCTCAATATTGCATCCATATTTTCTGCACGATCCGCAATATTGTACGAAATATTGATGCAACATAGATGCAATATGATGATGGCCGCTTTTTGAAATATTCGGGCGATGCTGCAGTGGAAATCTGCAGTACCGGCCCCTTTACAGGTAATACGTCAGCGTGCTGCCTTATCGACTATACAGAATGCAGAGATCGTTGTTCTGCGAAAATTAATAGATAGCCCTAATCACCATCTATTGTGACACGCTCTTCCCTTTTTAGTGCACCAAAGTTCAAAGTTTCAAATCCTCTCAATGGAATCTGCTAAGTACACCAACAACAATTTAAACTACTTTACATTTGATTAAACCAAATATAAAATTTACGTACATCAGATCCTTTTCAAGAATTAAATTAAGTTCAACTCTGATTTTAAAACGAAGCGAATCAGAGACTAACCGGTCGCGACCGTGGCAAGGATCTGTCTGATTTTTCTGAATGAGTTATTGTGATCAATGGGTCTGCCACAGCAACCCATGATCCCCTACTCTCTGTACATTTTCTTACATTTTATTTGCCCTACAAGGAAAGCAACCAATGAGTCTTCTTAATCCCACTTATAATCTTGAAAACAAACCGCCTACGCTATAATCACGGGTCCTCCCTTGACACGTGTAAAAATTCATGATGGCCGCGATGGCGGTTGCGGCCCATTAAACGGATAAGAAAAACCATTTTTAAGTACGTACAGGAATTCAACAGTTATAATTCCGACAAGTACGCTTCCGCCGACAAAGCGTCTCCAGTAATGTTATTTTGACTCAACAATTCACAACTCAAATGTCTTTACGTAATTGAAATTTAAGAGTTACAGCAACATCCCTTAAAATAAAAATCCAAAATAATTTAAATTTCTGCACCCAAAGTTTTAATCAATGATCCGCGAAACCAAAACCCATTAAGATAATTAAATTCACGAGAATTCTCATTTGTCACTTGCTGTTAATATTTCTTGCTAAAATATAAGCGATTCTATATACAAAATATTATGTACAGGAAATTCCAAAGCATGAAAATCAGTCCTTTGAAATTTCCGTTTCGGCTTTATACAAACAAGTCTTTGTATGCATAGTTATTTTATTACAAGAATATCGTATTTCCTGTTCAAACAAGTTGACCAGCCACTGGGCGCAGATGGCGCTGGTAGTCTCTACAGCAAATTTTAACATGGCAAGCATAGACAATATTATTTTGAAATTAACTTTATTGATATTATTCGTAATGACAATCGGTTTTCAAATAATTTTCAATCCCAGAAAAAAACTAAACTTATAATTATACCAAATTTTATTATTACATTCCAAACTTTTCTATTAAAATTATATAATGTATTTTTGCAAGAAATAAAATTGAAAAAACGATGGGAGTAACTAATGATATATTTTTTATTATATATAATTACATAAAGATAGTGCAAAATTGATTACATAATTTTAGATTTATTTTTTAATTTTTTTCAAATTTATTTTTGACAAAAATACTTCATATAATTTTGATAGACAAGTTTGGAATTTATTAATAACATTTGGTATAATTATAAGTTTAATTTTGTTTGTGGAATTGAAAAATAATTTAAAATAGATTTTCACTACGAATAATATCAATTAAACTAATTTCCAACTAATTTTGCCTATGCAAAACCTATGCCTTTGCTGGGGTGAAGAATTTATTGAATGAAAAAAGGAAAGGAAAACAACGACAGTGTAGAAATAAGTAATTTATTAACAATAGTAACCCTATTATAATAACAAATGATTAATTTTAATTAATTAATTAATAATTTAATTAATTAATTATTCGCAGGATTAACTAATAGTCCAGCAGCCATTAACACTTCTGTATGCACTAAAGTTGCGACGCAGTAAAAGTCCCTAGATTATTAATGTCAAGGTTACTTTTTTTAAATCTGGTTCAACAGCTTTTTTAAACAATTAAACTATTTTTTATAATATAAATGTTCTAAATTTTTTTTTTAAAGTTCATGGAGAAAGAAGACATTTATGTCTTAACAAATTTTTTATGCAACGACCCCTCTTCAAGTCAGAGCGTTATAAAAAATTGAATTTACACTACAATTGACTACAATTTTCGAACAAAATTCAAATCATTTTTCAGGTCACCTATTTCTCTCCTTTTTTAACAACTACGTGAGCCATTTTGTGATGTTCTTAGTAAAACACTTCGTTCAAATTATACACGCTCGATGCTATATCTTTTGTAAGAAAATCTTGGGGTAGTTATCTTGATTACAAATACTTTTGTTGTTTTGCAAAGATATCAATTGTTTTTTGGTTCATAAAAGTTTTTATAAACAAATAGGGATATTTCATACAGCTTTTGGACATAACCTTTGGCCTGTCCTATTTTGCAGTTAATTGTTTATAAGGCCGTAATGAACAAATTCTTAGCATTAGGATCAAATATAGGAGGGATAACAGTTTTCTCTGCATCTAATCCAAGGAATGCAAATGAAAGGATCAGATTATGTACATCTAGGATTCATTTGATAACAATTGTTATAGACAAATTAAGGCAATTTTCAGTTATAGGCAAAAGAAAGAGTTTTCAGAGTTATAAGAGTCCAACTGTTTGTTTCGAATCTAATCTTAAAAACACGTTCGAAAACTAAGGAAATATAAAATATCCATAATTGGTTAGAAAAATTGTTATTAAAAAAAATACAATTAAGATTTTTGCAGGATTTTTGTACACTAGTTATAGCACCAAC
Organism: Belonocnema kinseyi; assembly: GCF_010883055.1. Taxonomy (NCBI): domain Eukaryota; kingdom Metazoa; phylum Arthropoda; class Insecta; order Hymenoptera; family Cynipidae; genus Belonocnema; species Belonocnema kinseyi. The sequence continues at coordinate 1,909,771 of NC_046665.1, read as the reverse complement.
CTTGTACAATGTGCACAAAGGCTTTTATGAAGAATAAAAAAATATGTATAATGAGTTGTTTAAAAAGGACCATTTTTAATATATATATATTTACAAAAGTTGCAGTTCCACCGAAAAACTTGAAAACGGGTCGTTGCATGAAAAATTTGTTACGGCATATAAGTTTTGCTTCTCTATGAAATTTCCAAAAATAACACAGGCCGACAAATCTTGATGCGCTGAATCCGAATCCGGACTCAAAATTGCTCCTGTACGTCAGGTTTTCAAGATATCCTAACTTAAATGTGCAAAAAACGCGTTTTTTAGCTGTTTTTGAGGTTATGTAACTGTACAAGAAAAATGTCTACCACAAAGCTAATATGGAATTTGAAAGTACTAATCTTCCCCTTTCAAATCTACTTGGATCTATTAGGATATCTTTATTTTTCACCAAAATATTGTAATTTGAAATTTTTTATTTTAGCGTTTTAACCCATTAACGCTGAGGTGTTCAGATTTATACAATGCATTCTCTGTTGCTGACGATACGATATTTTTTCTTCAAAATATTATTTCAGGAGTTTTCGAGGGTGCTCTTTCTATTACCAGTGTCAGTTTTTTGTTATAACCCCTAGAAGATCCAATATGGCGGCCACAATTTAGGGCTTTAAAAAAGAACAAAGGATCCCGCACAAAATACGAACAAAAAAGCGTACAGTCGTTTGGAACCAAACTTTGCACATTGATAAAATAATAAAAAATATGGAACCCGTGTCTTTTCATTTCTACGGAAGTCGTTCACTAGGGGTAGAAACCACTCCTAACAAGCCACAAGCATGCTAACCTACCTGATTCTGGGAACAATAAGTTTAGTCGCATATTTTTCTTGGAATAATGAAGTTCCATGCCACAAGTGGATTAACCCACTTACCTGCTAATCCCCCTAAACCCAGAAATCACCCCTACTAAATCATAAGCAGGCTAACCTACCTAACCTTGGGAGCAGTGAATTTAGTCGTTTACATTTCGTGAAATAATTGAATTACACACTACAAGTGGGCTAACTTTGAAATTAAATTATTCAATTTAGCGTATTAACCCAATAACGCCGAGATGGTATGCCATTGTCCCTTGAAAATTTTATCTGAGGGGTTTTCGGGGGTTCCTTTTTGATTGATTCAGTTTTTTGTTATAACTCTTAGAAGAGCGAATATGTAAAACAGTTAGGACTTTAAAAAAAAATTTACCATTACGATTCATTTAATATTGTAAATTTACTTACGATTTTCCAGCTTACTAAGGCAAGACTCAATATTTTCCAACCACTTAAGGCTGGACTTGGGATTGTCCAGCTAATCAAGAAAGTACTTAATATTTTCCAGACAATTAAGACAAGATTTTAGATTGCTCAGCCAATTATGGCAAGCCTTTGGATTTCCCAGCCAAGAAAGGCAAGACTTTTTATCGTCCAGCCAGTCAAGACAAGACTTTGAATCGTCCAGCCAGACAAGGCAAGGCTTAAGATTGCTCAGCCAGTTAAGGCAAGACTTGGGATTGTCCAGCTAAGCGAGGAAGTACTTAATATTTTCCAGTCAATTGAGGCAAGATTTTAGATTGCCCAGCCAATCAAGGAAAGATTCACGATTGCCCATTCAGTTAAGGCAAGACTTGGGATTGTCCAGCTACGCAAGGAAGTACTTAATATTTTCCAGCCAATTAAGGCAAGACTTTAGATTGCCCAGCCAATCAAGAAAAGACTTTGAATTGGCCAGCCAATTAAGGCAAGACTTTTTATCGCCCAGCCAGTCAAGGCAAGACTTTGAATCGCCCAGTCAGTCAAGGCAAGACTTTGAATCGTCCAGCCAGTCAAGGCAAGACTTACGATTGTCCAGCCAGTTAAGGCAAGACTTACGATCGTATGTCCAATGAAGGTGAAACTAATTGCTTGTTTTTTATGGAAACGTTCGCGCTTCATGTCAAACGATCGTTGAAGAGACTTTCGTATATGACCAGTAGGGTCATTATCATTTCTTTACAAAGACCAGAAATAGTCGGCCATCATTCTTACATTGCATCGACCTTGATAATGTTGCTCTTTTTGGTGAAAGTCTTGATAAAAGCGTTCGCCCATTTCTTCACTGACTGCTCCAACATTTTCTGGGAAATAATCCAAATGAGATTGGGCAAAATGTAATTTCATACTCATCAAACAACCTAAGCTTTTAAAATTCTTTAACATACTAGATACATCCTTTTCAATAGATGTCATGGTTTTGATAAATCTTTGATAAGTTTTCTTATATCAGGCCCAAGAAAAATACCTTCCTTAACTTTGGCATCACTTAAATGCGGAAATGTAGATCTCATATAATTAAAATATTCTCCTTCGGTGTTTAGGGCTTTTACAAATTGCTTCATTAACCCTAGTTTTATATGGAGTGGTGGCAATAATACTTTCTTTCTGTCAACAAGACTTTCATAAACAATTCCCAGTAGGCACAAAATTTGGCGACGTCTTTACGATATCGTTACGACATCTTTACGACATTCTATGTCCATGTCGTTTCGATATCTTTACGATATCCTAAAGACAGCCTCAGATCATACGACTTATTTATGATATCGTAAACACACCTTAACGACATGGAAATAGGATGTCGTACAGTTGTCGTAAAAATGTCGTAACGATGTCGTAAAGACGTCGCCAAACTTTGTGCCCACTGGGAAAGTTATACTGACCAACTGTCCACTCTAATCTGTCTGGTCATTTCTCCGTTATCCAATGTTCATCCTTGCACGATTGTCCCAAAGACAAAGAAAACAAGGATATTTAACACACCGGCAATAGTAAGGGCACCCTCGAAAACCCCTGAGATAATATTTTAAAGAAAAAATATCGTAGTGTCAGCAATAGAGAATGCGTTGTATAAATCTGAACACGTCAGCGTTATTGGGTTAAAACGCTAAAATAAGAAATTTCAAATTACAATATTTTGGTGAAAAATAAGGATATTCTAATAAATTCAAGTAGTTTTGAAAGGGAAAGATTAGTACTTTCAAATTCCATATTACCTTTTGTGGTAGACATTTTTCTTGTTCGGTTACATAACCTCAAAAACAGCTGAAAAACGCGTTTTTTGAACTTTTAGGTTAGGATATTTTGAAAACCTAACGTACAGGAGAAATTTTTAGCTCGGATTGGGACTCAGAGCATCAAAATCCTTCGGAAATGTTAGGTCTGGTCTCTGGCTTTAAAATTGGTCGGCCTGTGTAATTGTACAAAAATGTAATCATCAAAAATAATTTAATTGTTAAAAACAATTGTTACAGTTACGGCATTGCACTTACAGTGCTTACAGAAGTCTCACTGGACACTTGATTATAATTGAAATAATATTTAAATTTAAAGAAATAAATGAAGAATGTATAGTTTTCATTTAATTTTCTATACTCCTATGGAAGAATAAGAAAACAAAGAAGATATCCTTTAGTGTAACATAAAACGATCGGCATTTTTATTAGAATACAGCAGTCTCGCAATCATTTTTTATATTTCTATGAAAGAATTTTAAAAAATAAGTATATCTTTGCACTTTAACATAAAATGTTCCATATTATTTATTAAAATACAGTGAAAGTTCCATATGTTCAAACGCCATACAGTGGGAGGAATAGGGATGTTACTGTTCATCAGCAGTCTTGCGCGCTTCGGCGCGCACCTATTTCTCTTTTTATAAAAAAGAATAAATCAAAAGCCTATCTTTTCTATGTCATATATATTTAATGAATGTTACAAAATATTAGTATTAAACAATAGGAGTAATCAAGTGATGAGTTCTGTATCTGAAACTCAAATTAATCTTTTATAATAGGATTTCAACCAATTATATATTTTTTGGTATAAAATGAAATTGAACTATTTTATTCCAAACAAGCTTTTTTTATTGAAAATTAATTTACACCTAACATTGATGAATAGTATTTATTACAATCGATGACCTTATAGGTAGAAAAACACATGTAATAAGCTTGTTGCCACTTGGTAAACTCTTCCCTGAAAGTCTTGGTTAAGTCTTCCCCATATTAGTTCATGCGTTCAATGTTATACAATTTTTAGTAATAACTGTTTCATCATTCCGATTTATACAAAATCATTACACTAGTTTGTAAGGCATAACACAATATTTGTTCACTGTACAAATTTTGATTACAAGAGTAAATAAATCCTTACAAATTTGGAAAAATTACATTATTGAACGCTAATTTCTGCCACTTTTCGAATCTCAGGTTTAGACAAGTCTCCCACTGCCCCTTAGACTTTTCACATTAAAGTTTATGAAAATCATAAATACGAGGGTGGATCAAATATAAACCGGAATTTTACAAATACTTTTCTTAGCCAATCGCAAGCACTCTCACAGTGTAGGTTCTTGTAATGTAGTGTATTAGGAGTGGGTAAAACGCTAGGTGAACTGTTTGACTCAGTCAATTCGTCAGTACAGCTATGAGTGAGCAACAGGTTCCAGCGTCCGTTACACAACGGGTTATAATAAAGTTTTTAACTAAAGAAGGCG
>NC_046665.1:1883869-1905118 GCF_010883055.1 Belonocnema kinseyi | reverse complement strand
AAAATGTGAGTCATAATCGACGTCCAAGATCAAGTGTCTCTGGCGATAACATTGGTGCAGTTCGTGACCTTATTGAAAGTGACAGGCGGTTCACTATTCATGGAATCGCTTTACAGGTGGGCATTAGCGAATCAGTAAGAGACATCTGAATCGATTTCAGCGGGAGGGAGAGACTTTTTTGAAGCATATCGTGACATGTGATGAAACATGGGTGCATCATTACACTCCCGAGTCCAAGATGGCGAGTAAAGAATGGCGAAGGAAAGACGAAGCCGGTCCTGTGAAAGCCAAAACCCGTCTCTCAGCCGGTAAGGTCCTCGCGACAATCTTTTTCGACTACAGAGGAGTGTTGCGCATTGATTTCCTACATGATCGACGTACGGTTAACGCTGCCTACTACTGCCAGCTGTTGGAGGCAGCAAAAGCCGCTGACAGAAGCAAAAGACGCGGTAACCCCATCAGAAACGTCTTCCTTCTTCATGACAATGCCAGGCCACATACGGCGGGTGAAACGATACAAAAACTGGAGGATATGCATTGGGAAACCCTTGAGCATCCTCCATACAGCCCAGATTTGTCACCCTGTGACTATCATTTGTTTGCGCCCATGAAAGATGCACTTGGAGGATTGCGATTTGACAACGATCAAGATGTTGAGGAATTCGTGCGCAATTGGTTGATGACTCGACCTCAAAGTTTCTACGAGCAAGAAATTAACAAGCTTCCAAACCGCTGGAAAAAATGTGTAGAGCGTGAAGGAGACTATGTAGAAAAATAATCAATATTATTTTTGTATTGTTTTATAAATAAATAAATATTAAGAAATAATTCCGGTTAATATTTGATTCACCCTCGTATTTTGTTTAAAATTAAACTAATAATTATTATATTTCAAATCACATTGAAATTAATGAAATTTTGTATAAAAAATAACACTTTCAACAAATAAATACTTGAAAACTCATCATGTTGGGTGAAGGTGTTGTGAAAAATATAGTTTATGGTGGTAGATGGAGGGCAAAGGTGTTATAAATGTTTTACAGAAAAATAGTCTTTTGCCTTAAAACTTGAAGAATTGGAACGAATTTTTTTATTCCCTAACTGACAATTCTTTATTTGCTGGAAATTCGTCTTTCTAGTTGAAAAATTCATAATTTTAGTTAAAAATTCATCTCTTTGGTTAAAAAATGTACGATTTTTTTAAAATCTTTCTTTTCGGAAATAAATTAATTTTTTGTGCGAAAAAGTAACTTTTATACTTACGGTTTAAATTGGAATCTCTTACAGAAAATTAATCTTTATGATTGAAAATTCGTTTCCTTATTTGTACAATGCATCTCTTGGTAGCATCTGTATTCGTTGAAATATCAGATATTACATTTTCTATCAAAAATCTATATTTTCAGGTAAAAAAATCAACTACTTTGTTAAAAATTCACATACTGGTTCGGAAATGCAAATCTGGTTAAAGGTTAATCTTTTTCGTTTGAAAATTTGGCCATTCAGTTTAAAATTTATATTTGTAGGTTGAAATTTTCAACCAAAGAAAGAAAGATTGTTCAACAAAAGAATAAAATTTTCAACTAAAATGATGAATCTTCAACCCAACAAATATCCATTTTTGCACAAATAGTTTAACATTTAACCAAGTAGTCGAATGCAAACAAAAAAGACAAATTTTAAACAAAATAGTTGAGTCCTAAACAAAGGAGCTTTAACGAAAGATAATTCACAACTACCGAATTAAAGTTGTAGATGTATATAAGCATTTATGCATATATTATCAAGTGCAAAGCTCTACAACATACAAAGAAAAAAGAAAAATATCTACAAAATTGTTGAGTTTTGAACCCAAAATACAAGTTTTCAAAAAAATAGTTGAATTTTCAAGCAAAAGGGGTACATTTTATTGTGTTCATTTTCAGTAAGAAAATCAAGTTTCTAACGAAAATGATGAATTTTTAACGAAGAAACAATTTTAGTCAAGACAGAAAAAAAATTCAACTACATTGTTGAACATTTTCAACAAAAAATTTAAAAAAAAACTGTTTCCTTATAGTTTAAAAATCAAGTAATTGGTTTAAAATTCGTCTTTTTGGTAAAACATTAATCTTATTGGTTAAAAATTAATCTTTTGAGCAGAGACTTTTTTATAACGAATAAATAGTTCCCTTAAAATTAAATCTAAAAACAACATAATTCCCTTCCTGATCGATTCAGCGACTTGCAGTGCACAACCTGTCTAATGTTAAATGGATTCGATCTCCTTTAAATTTATTTTTTATGACACTGCTTGTTTTTGTTGAAAATTAATTCTTTAACAGAAAATTAAACTATGAAATTTTTGGTAGAAAATTAATTTTGTAATTAAAGTGTGAACTTTTTTAGTTAAAAAACTAAATAATTGTTTAAAAATGTATGGATTTTGGTAAAGAATTCGTCTTTTTTAGTAGAAGATCTTGCTGATTTAGGATTCAACCATTTTTCTGACAATTCTTTTTTTTCAAAATTAATTTGTTAAAGTGAAAATTTAACTTTCCATTTTTGGTTAAAAATTTATTGATATTTTTAATTGCAATCTGTTTTGGTAGAGAACTCACCTATTTTTTTAAAATTAAACTTCTTTAAGTTGAAAAATTTTTTTTTTAACTAAAAACTGAACTATCCCATTTTTCGATGAATACTAGGTTCATAATTGAAGCTTCATCTGTTTCGGTTAAAAATGAACCTTTTTAATTGAAAATTCCACTATTTTTTTCAAATTTATATATTTTTAAAATTAATTCCTATACTGATAACATCTACTTATATTACTTTTAGTTCAAAAATGATCTTTTTTAGATAAAAATCATATATTTGTTTGAAACTTTCTAGATTTTGTAGAAAAGTTATATTCTTGGTTGAAAATTAATATTCTTCTTTAAAGATTCCGTTATTTAAAAAAAAATCCATTTTTGGTAGAGAATTGATATATGAAGTTAAAAATTGATCTTTAGTAGTTAAAACTGCAACGATTTGTTTGAAAACGCACATATTTCTATGAAAATTCGATCTTTTGTCAGGAAATTAGTCTTCTTGTTTGAAAATTAATCTTTGTGATTAAGAAAAAAACTATTAAGTTGCACATTCCGTTTTTTTTTTGTTAAAAATTAAATTCTCTAAGTGAAAATTTAACTATCCCACTTTTGGTGGAACACTGAAATTTGGAATTAAAAACTGATATTTTTGGTTTGAAAATTCACTTATTTGTTTCAAACATCGTCTTTTTTTATATAAAATTAATCTTCTTGTTTGAAAATACATGTATTTGCTTGAACGTTCAACTATATATTATCTAATGCATCTATTTTAGTAAACCTTCAATTAATTTGTTGAAATTTAATCGTTTGTTGTTAAATATTTAAATAGTTGTCTTTTTGATAAAAAATTATTTTTCTTTCTTAAAATCATATCTTGTTTATTGAGGATTTAACTATTTTCTTGATTTTTTTATTTGTTAAAAATTAATGTCTTTATTCGAAGTTTTTATTATATCATTGTTGGTTGAAAACTAATCGTTTTTTTGTAGAGAATTATTGTTATGGGTAAAAAATTAATCTGTTTTTTATTATTCTTAACATATATGTCCAAATTCTATTTTTTGTCTTAGATCGGAAAAAACGTCCTGCATAATTGACTTTGAAACAATTTTTATCGCTGACAGATTCTGCAAAATTATGTGTAGAACCTGCCTGATTTTAAGTGAATTCTATTTTATTTCAAATACTTTTTATAATATTGTTCTTGCATTGAAAATTAATTTAGTTGAAAATTCTATTATTTGTTTAAATAGAAAATTTTTAATAGAAAACTCATTTTTTTGATTGAAAAGTCATCTTTTTTCATTAAAATTTGAAATAATCTGTAGAAAATTAAATTTTTTGGGGGTTGGTACAAGCCTACATACGGCAAGCCTTCCCTCGCATCACTTCCCACAAGGTAAAGACTTCTACGGGCATTGCTTCCCCGAGTCGCATGGTTGCCTTGGAAATCACTTCCCCCAACTCTGAGGCTAATCAGGGCATCAATTCCCCAGTATTTTAAAACGTACCCGAAGGAGAAGTTATTTTAGGCATGTCTTCCCCGAACAACACTTCCCCAATGAAATTTAGAAACGTAGAGAGTATGGCAAGAATGCGCGTGTCTTCCCCGGGCATCACTTCCACAGTGAAATTTGGAAATATACAGACTATGGCAAAAATGGGAATTTCTTCCCCGGACATCACTTCCCCAACGAAAATTAGAAATATAGAGACTATGGCTAAAATGGGCATGTCTATCCCGGGCATCACTTCCCCAGTGCAATTTAGAAATATAGAGACTATGGAAAAAATGGGCATGTCTTCCCCGGACATCACTTCCCCATCGAAATTTAGAAATATAGAGACTATAGCTAAAATAGGCATGTCTACCCCGGGCATCACTTCTCCAGTGCAATTCAGAAATATAGAGACTATGGTAAAAATGGGCATGTCTTCCCCGGACATCACTTCCCTAGTGAAATTTAGAAATATAGAGACTATGGCAAAAATGGGCATGTCTTCCCCGGGCATCCATTCCCCAGTGAAATTTGGAAATATAGAGAGCAAAAATGCACATGTCCTCCCCGGGCATGACTTCCCTAGTGAAATTTAGAAATATAGAGACTATGGCAAAAATGGGCATGTCTTCCCTGGGTATCACTTCCCCAGTGCAATTTAGAAATATAGAGACTATTGCAAAGATGGGCATGTCATCCCCGGATATCACTTCCCTAGTAAAATTGTAAAATATAGAGACGATGGCAAAAATGGGCATGTCTTCCACGGGCATCACTTACTCAGTAAAATATTGAAATATAGAGACTATGGTAAAAAAGGGCATGCCAGGCGCCCCTTTCCAGTTTTTTCCAACCCTCGGGTAACTGACCTCACCAATAGCATCACCGCGCCCCTGTCCAGTTTTTTTTAACCCTCGGGTGACTGACCTCGCCAATAGCACCATTACGTCTCTTTCCAGTTTTTTTCCAAACCTCGGATGAGTGACCTCGCTAATAGCAACACCGGACCCCTTTCCAGTTTTTTTCAACTCTCGGGTGAATGACATAGTGATTAGCTGGGAGAGTGATGTCCGGGGAAGACATGCCCATTTTTGCCATAGTCTCTATATCATGATCAAACTCTAATTATTATTATATGTAGGTATTTTGTTATTACTAAAATGGTATATATTGGATAACAATCTTAAAATTTTTCGTGCGACATCACGTTTCGCTGTTCGTTTTGAGATGAATGGTTCGCTAGTTTTTACATAATTTGTGCGACCTTTAGATATTTCACAAGTTATAATGAATACTTGAAGAGATGACTTTGGTTGTAAAGTCACAACTTTATAGATTAGGTTATAGAAGTTATATTACGTACTAATTTCATGCAATGTTTGTAAAGGGCTAACTGATTCGGCTTGATTTATCCTTAGATTAGCTGCTTCCATTTTTACTGGAACATACAATATTTTTAAAGTATCAAAATTTAAATTTATGAATGAGAATAGAAAAAAGTTTTATATTAATCTTTTTTCTTAAATTAATTTATGCTTATTGAAAAAATAGTAAGGAAATATATATTTCTCATGATTTTATTTTAATTTAAAATACTAAATTGCTGTAGTAGAAATATATTAATATGAAATTTTTTTTTATTTGATAATCATGCCTAAAAATGTCTGCATGTTTAAGTAGTAGGAATGTATAGATTAAATCTAATGTGATTTTTTTATACATGTGTACTTCTGAAACGAGCGAAAGTATTAGATTAATGTTTGATGTAAATATATTGTATCATTTTTTACATTTTTGGTTATTTTACAAGTGAGTCTGAATTTCTAAGCCTCTCATACATTCTTGTATTTAAAAATTAAATTTTTGCCAAAAAGTATTACAAGCAGGTATTTGTCATTTTGGATACAACAATAGTCTCGAACATGAATAATATTGTTTCTGAAAATGCGCTATTTTACTGAGGAAATGCCATGAATTTCATGTTTGAGAGAATGATTTATAACTTGAAGTAAGTAGAAGGATGCACGGTTTACAAAGTTTAATAGGGCTTCCTAGTGAAAATATAATTTGTTATGTTTGGCATTTTCGTAGAGCAGTAGAGTTGAGCAATTGCATCATGATTTTTGCTATTTTTTATGCTCAGGTGCCTTATTTTCTAAGATAAATCTGAATAATTTTGAATCTTCGTAAAAAAACAATAAATATTAGCTAGATAATCGTTACTTTTTAGATAGTGGTATGAATCAACGCTGTCCACATAGGCTTAATGCGTAATTTTTGGGCTTTCAGAAGTTGGAATAATTTCTGTACAGAAAGAAAAGAACAGATTCCAACTTTATATAGTTCACAACATTTATGGCACGCATTCAAATTTTTAAATTGTATACTAAAAAGTTAAAATTAGCAAAAAAAAGGTATTATTCTTGAAAGAAGAAAAATTGTTGAGAAAGTGATAAGTGACAACTGGATAGATAAAAAGTGAGTTTTTTTAAAAACATTTTGTAAGTATATAAAGGTTCGTGAAAAATAAATTAACTTGATTATTCAAAAGTCCTTCCAATTATCATTTTACAAGGATGCATGATATTTGAAAATATAGTAGAAAATTAGTAAGATATTTAGTGAGAGGTAAAGTGAAAGAGAGAGAGAGAGCGAGAGAGATGAATAAAGATTGGGGATTGAAAACAGTTTGAAATTCTATATAGTATGAAATAGTGGTAAATTCTAGTTGAATTTAATAAGAGTAGGAATAGAGATCTTCATCTGAATCCATAATAGATACTTTTATGCGGATTTAGTCAAGAACTTCTCGATTTTAGTTGGTTCGTAGGAGAAATGTGTTCAAAAGTGGGATTCTACTATCTATTGTATCTATATCACATATATATTCAGGATTCTAAAAGAAAGTTTAGTTTAGTGAGAGAAGTGATCATGGGATATACATACAACACAAAAATGGATTATACAGAACTTTTATTTTTTATGATTAACAAATTTTTTTATCATAGTTTAGAGGAAAAAATATTTCATTTGGTGAAACTAATATCGGGCTCTTGAAGAATAATATCAAATGTTATAAACGAATATTTCTCCGTTGATTTTAAATATTACATAAATATATTTGAAAAAAGGCAGGATAATTAATTTTATATAAACGCTGATTTTATAAAGATATGAACTTGAACTTTAAACATGCAGTTGCTTGCGTTGTACTTTTATGATTTAGGAAGTTTTTAAGACAAATATTGATTATTTCATTTAAGATAATAGATCTTCTAAGGGGCTACCTTTAATTGATGACACTGACAAATATATTCCTGAATTGACCTCATAGAAACTATAATAAAATGTTAACCTTCTTCGATATGTCATAAAAATTACAAAATTTAAATTTGGTAATGTAAAGTCTCAAGTTAAAAGTATATAATATTTTTAAATGTTGATTCTAGATTATAATGTTATTGCGGTTGGATGAATAATATTAAATTAGAATAGTTATATGGAATAATAAGATATATTGCTTCTCGAAGGCTGGATTCTGTAAAATAAAGACAGACATGCATTAGTATGATTGAATAGTCTCTTTCGATAGTTACACTTCATAAAGAACATCTTATAGAGAATTTTAGCTGCTTAATGAATATTTATTAAAGAGTTAAAAAAAAATTTATAATTATTTTATATAACATTGAATTTATACTTTTGTAGAAAATCGTTTCATTTAAATATCTAAAATAAGATTGAGAATTAAAAAAGAAAAGATCATTTATCTGTTATTTTAATTTTTAAAACAGATTTTGCGTTTTTTCTGGTAAATCAATAAATGAGCGCTTAAGGCGATTAATGTGTACAACTCTTGGGAAGTTTTTCATTTGAATTTTCACGTTTCCTTTTCCTGGAATTTCCAATACTTCGTATGGTCCTGAATATTGATTGTTGAGTTTCTTAATTTTTCCTCCTTCTAATAAAAATACTTGGTCTCCTATTTTGAATTCTTGAGGGTTAATTTTCCTATCATAGTATTGTTTTGACTTTTGTTTAGCTGAGATTAAATTTTGTCTAGCTAATTCGCGAATTCCGTGTAATCTTGCTACTACATTTTTTGTATAGTCATCATACGTTTGCAATTTTTCGTGTTCAGGCGGAGGTTTACTGGAAGATAATCGAGCAAATTTGTCAAAAACTAATTCATACGGGGTACATTTTGTTGCTTCATGAACACTGGTATTATAAGAAAATGTGGCTAATTCTAACCAATCATCCCATTCTGCGTTTTTCTCTGTAAATTGTTTGAAATATTCTGCTAGGACGTGATGTGATTTTTCTAAAGATCCATTTGATTGTGGATGAAGCGCAGTAGTTTTAAATTGCCTGATAAGAAATCTTTTAGCGAATCTTGGTAATAAATAACTAAAAAAATCTTTACCTTGATCAGTTAAAACTCCTCTTGGTGAGCCAAAAGTGCAAATAAATTTCTTTACAAATGCGTCTGCTATTGTGCTAGCTTGATGATTTGGAAGGGCACAAGCCATACAAAATTTGGTAAAGTTATCTTGAATTGTTAAAATATATTCATTACCTTTTTCAGTTTTTGGTAATTTTCCTACGATATCCATTGATATCTTCTCAAATGCGGTTCCTGAGGTGTCAGTTATGACCAATGGATTTTTAGTTTTGACGTGTACTAATTTTTTAAGTTGACATGGTAAACAAAGTTGAATTTATTTTTGTATGTCTATTTTCATATTTTCCCCAAAAAAATGTTGTCGTATTTTATTGTATGTTTTTGTCACTTCTTTGTGACCACCTAATGCTGATGAATGAGCTTCTACTAAAATTTCATTTTGTTGTTCCTTTGTGAGATACTGTGTGATTCCTGAACAAATAATTATTTTTGTGTTTAATTCTGCAAATACGGATTTAAGTTGGGTCAAGAATTCTTCCCATGGTATATTATTTATGTAAGCAGTTTTAGCTATACTGATTGATTTCAAATTTAATTTGCTGGCTGTGTTATGCAAAGAAAAAATGGTTAATTTTATACTATTGAGTGTTTCTGCAAGATTTTCTTCTTCTTCGATAGGAAGAGCGATACGGCAATTTTTTCCTTTTTGAATTTCTTTGGCAAGACCTTTCTGAAGGTTTGTAAACTTGGGTAATTCTCGCGTTTTAATAACAATTCTGATCCATTATCTCATGGTTCTCCATTAGTTCTAGTGAAATATGCATAATTATCTTTTCTCATTGTAATTTTATCGCGGCAGTCTATTATATTTGGATGCTTAGTTGACGTTCCGACGACTGGTTTGTCCGGAGTTGGCTCCGGGGGCGGACGTTTTTGTGCTGAATCTCCGTCATGTGTTTCTTTATTGTCATTTGTTTCTGGTAAATCTTCATTAAAATCGGGATTTATTTCGTCTAAATTGATCAAATTTTCATTGACATTCTCATCCTCAAAATTCTTACCATAATCTTTAATAAAATTTTGTTTCAGAATCGCTTAAATTTTCATTTACGCTTGATTCACTGCAACTTGGAAAATAATTTGGATTTTCTGCGTTGCTATCTTCTTCTTCTTCTTGAAGTTTTAATTTCTTCTTTTTCTTGTTAAATTTAGTATTCATTTTAATATTTTTTTAAAATAATCTGGATCAGAGTCGGAACTGTCTAATATATAATCGGGATTAGCGTCCGTTTTTACTTTATTGTCCTTTTTTGAGTTAGTAATAATTTCTTTTTTTTGTCTTCCTCTCTTTTTTGCTGCAAGAGTAGGGATAAAAAATTTTGTTTTAAATGTAGCCTTGCGTGGTCTACCTCTTTTTTTCTTAATAATAATTTCTTCTTGAATGCCTTTTTCATAATTATCTTCGTTGTTTTCTTCTTTAAAGGTTTCTTGAATTTTATCTGGATTTTTAATTTTTTCATTTAGATTTCTTGATTTTCATCTTGTTACCATTGAGTGGCATTTTGATTCATTTAATCTGTATAGATTTGAAAGATCCATTTGATTTAGTAATACATGAACTTTTCCTTTAACTTGATCAAATATTTCTTCAGTGAGAATATCGTTTTCTTTCTTCATTTTTATACTAGATTTCGCATTTGGATTTGTACTGAAACTCGACTGTGAGTTTAAACATGAATTAGTATTTGATTTTGAGCTTGCATTAGTACATGACTTAACATTTGATTTTGAGTTATCGTTGAGATTTAATTTTACTAGGCAGTCTGATAAGTCCCTGAAAAATGAAACACGGAGACGTTTTTTTGGCCAAAATCAGTTTTATTTTTCAACATACTTTCCTTTTAGGTCGATACAGCGAGTCCAACGATTTTCTAACTTTTTGATACCGTCCGAAAAGTACACGATCGGAAGGTCTCCAAAATACGCCTCAGTTTCAGCTATGAGCTCCTCATTTGAGTAAAAATGCTTACCGGTGAGCCATCTCTTCAGGTTAGGGAATAAGTAATAGTCGCAGGGGGCCAGGTCTGGTGAATACGGTAGCTGAGGAACCAATTCGAAGCCGATTTCATGCAACGAAACTCGGTAAACCACTTATGAATCGTTCCAATCGACGGTGCAGAGTCCGGCTAATACTTATCCAGCTTGGCCTTGGTCTCGAATATCGTTTTCTTGCAAAGATAGTAGTGTTTGATCAAAACTCAGATTTTTCCATATTAAAAAAAAACTCGGAGGTTAGTCGCTTCTCAGTGCTGTAACTTGTAAATGCGTAAACATAAATGGCTGAAGTTTTGACAGGCGTCATTTGAAGGATCAAGCTCGACGAAAATGGTTCACATTAGTGAATACTAATGCCATCTCTTAGAATTTTCAGGTACTTATCAGACTGCCTAGTATAATTGATTGTTTGTTTTCGTTAGGACTTAATTTTAAAATTGATTTCACACTTGAACTTGGATATACGTATAAAGATTCTGTTTCTTCATGGACTCTCATTATTTTAGTATTATCTTCTTCATTTTCTTCTTTGACATCTGTGGGATTTCTTGATAACGCGTCTGCATTTCATTCATTTTACCAGTTTTATAGACAACTTCAAAGTCATATTCGTCTAATTTTAGTTTCCATCTTGTTACTCTAGAACAAGGATCTTTGCAATTTTGAAACCAAACTAATGAATTGTGATCGGTTACTAACGTAAATTTGTATCCGTATAGATAGGGACGAAAATGTGTTACACAAAATATAATTGCTAAAGGCTTCTTTTTAGCAAGTGTCATACTTTCTTTCATTATCAATTAAACTTCGAGAGGCGTAAGCAATGGGCTTATCTTTGCCAAATTTTCCTTGGGATAAAATTTCACCAACGGCTAATTCTGATGCGTTTATCTTTAGTACAAGAGGTAGCGATAAATGTAGCTTTTGCAATAAGGGCGCGTTACATAATTTTTCTTTTACTGTGTCAAATGCATTTTGCTGGGAATCTGTCCAGACAAATGGTGTATTCTTTTTCAATAATTTATTTAAAGGTCCGGCGATTTTTAAAAATCCGCCGACAAATTTCCTATAATATCCTGCAATTCCCATGAATTCTTTGATATTTTTGGGTTTTTTAGGAACAAGCAATTTTTGTACGGCTTCTACTTTTTTAGGGTCTGGTCTCACTCCGTTTTTATCGATAATATGTCCAAGGTATTTTACTTCCGGACGCAAAAATTCGCATTTATCAGGTCGTAATTTAAGATTTGCTTTACGTAATCTGTTTATTAATTCTGTGAACTTTTTATCATATTCTGAGTATCCGCATAAATAACTATATCGTCCAGGTAGACAAAAAGTTCAGTGCCTTGAAGGCCTGTCAATACGAGGTCCATAAGGCGTTGAAAGGTGGCAGGGGCTTTTTTTTAAACCAAAGGGCATGCGGTCGAATTTATAGTGTCCGAAGGGAGTAGAGAACGCTGTTTTGTATGAGTCTCTAGGGTCCATTTTATTCTGATGGAATCCCCATGCTAAGTCAAATACCGAAAAGTATTGTGCTTTTCCTAATTGGTCCAAGATTTCTCTAATATTTGGAAGTGGATATGAATCGCTAATTGTTTTTTCATTTAATTTACGATAATCTAAAACCATGCGCCATTTTATGTTTCCGTGAGAACCCGGTTTTTTGGGGACAGGAAACACTGGTGTATTATATGGAGACTGTGACGGCTTTATTATTTTTGTCTCAATTAATTTTTTGACTTGATCTTGAATTTCTTCTTTTGGAACGTAAGGGCGTCTGTATGGTCGTGTGAGAACTGGTATTTCGTCCATCTACATGTGCGTATTCTTCTTTATTTAAATGCTCAAGGCGTAATAGTTCTTTTATTGATTTGACTCTATCTTCATTTGAAATATTAAAAGTTTAGTGAACATAATATTCATCCTTATTTGAATTTAGGAAACAGCTAAGAACTTGTTCGATTGTTTGATATTGATTATTTTCATTTTTATTTTGTGTAATAAGAACATCGTTGTCTTTAAACGTAAATTCTTCAAAGTCGAGAATTTCTACAGTTGGGATTGCAATTACTACTGGTTCTTCACAAGTATTAGCGATTTTTAAATATGCTTCACAGTTATTGTTTTTAACTAATGCATTTTCTAAATATACACCGGTGTCTTTAGCCAACAATTCGGGAACATAGCCTATTTCTTTATCATTGTTTTTAACTTGTATATAAAAATCAGAAATTATTCTAGGCGGAATTGTAATTATTTCTGAAGAGTCAAATGGATAGTATTTTTCATTGATTTCTAATTGTTTTTCTCCATAATTTATTTTTACGTTATTTTTTCGGAAATATTCACTTCATAAAACTCCGTCATGTTCAACTGGTACTTCATTGAAAATTATATTAAAAATGATTGGAAATTCTAAAATATTTATTGTTATTTGACTGAGAGTGTATACTGGGTGTTCGCTAATTCCTGTTAATTTTAGACAATTTATTTTATCAATGTTTACGCATGATTCGAATGCGTTTTCTTTAATTAAATTGGGACATGCTTCTGTATCAATCATTAATCTCACAGGATTTTTTAAACCATTTGTTAATAATGATATATGAGGTATAATATTTGTGACGCTTAAGTGAACTTTTTCGGTTATTTGTTCCTTTATATTTTCGAAATTAGAGTTAGATGCATTTGATTCTTTTCTTTGCCTTCCTCTGAGCAACCGATCTGGGAAGGGCGTTGAAGTTTTCCGGATTTAATTCTTGGGGGAGATTCAATTTTTGCGAATTTTGCTGTTGTTGATATTGGTTATTTTGTTGTCTTTTATGGCAATCATTAATTACATGACCCATTTCTTTACAATAGTGGCATATTATTTTATCTTGTTAAGCGAAATTAGAATAAGACTGGTATTTATTTGAAGAAGTAGGGGCGTTTCGAGAGTCATATCGATCCCGTTGTTGGCTAGGCGGTTGTCCTCTTTACATGGGTCTTTCTTGGTTATATTTATATTGGCTTCCCGAAGGCTCATATCGTGGTTTGTTATTTGACCAATTGTTTTATAGTTGAAATCGATTATTAGCTTGATTTTGAGAAAAATTCGGAAATGATTGTCTTTGGTTTTGAGAATAATTAGAAAAAAATTGTTTTTGATTTTGAAAATTATTTGGGGGAATTGCCTTTGATTATTATTATTACCAAAATAAAGCTTTGAATAATTATTAGGATATTATGGCTGAAAGTTATTTGTTCGATTGAACTGAGTATTTTGAGGGTTTCATAATTTCATTAATAGAATACGGCAAACTGATGCTAGGTGGCCTGATTTTTCACAAAATTGGCATTGTGCATTTTCTCCTCTCGTAAAATGTACTTTATTTGATTTTGAAGTTTCTTCTGAATAAAAGCCAGGTCGCGATTCTTTCCTTTTGTCTTTGTTAGTTGCTAATCTTTTTTCAATTTCCACTGCTTTAGTAGCAAGATACGAAAATGAATCTGCTGTTCCTATTCTCATTTCTAATTCTGGTCTGAGCCCTCTAAGAAAATGATCCATTGCTGAACTTTCTAAATCAGTAATCCCCCTCAGATATAATACACTTGTGCCAACGCTTTTTCCAATCATCGAAGCACTTCTGATAATCATTTTGTGGTATAGCCTTGAGTTCTTTCAGCAATGCAGTTTTTATCTCCTCAATCGTTGAAAATCGATGTCCTTTCATGGGTCTCTTCAGTTTTTGGAAAAGAAAAAAGTCACTGGGGGCCAAATCCGGTGATTATCATTATTGACTTAATTCAACATCTCCTGAGCGATAGTCATGCGATGGTTAATTTCTTTAATTTAAAGTCGGTTAAACTGCTTTTGCAGAAATTCGTCTTTTTGTGTAAAAATCAATATCTTCGTGTTGATTTTTTTTTTGTTAAGTTGAAAATTTCACTATTTTGATGGAAATTTAAATTATTTGGTTAAAAATTAATACTTAATGAAAACTTATTGTGTCATGATAAGAAGTTGTTTTTATCTAAAAATGCAATTCTTTCGTTGAAAATCGTATTGAAAATGCAACTATTGATTTGAATCAAATGTGTGGCTTAAAGATTAAATAATTGTTTTGAAGTTTTGACTTTTTGATTCAAAAATTCGTCTTTTTGGGTTGCAAATGTAACTATATGTTTGAATAATGTTTTTGGCTTAAAAATTTGTTCTATTGTGGTTTGAAATTGTAACGATTTGGCTTGAAATTAATTGTTTATTATTTGGTTCGAAATTAATTTTATTGTTGAAATTTGGTTTTTTTTTTGGGTTGAAAATTTAAAGTTTTTTAGAAGGTTGTTAGTATGGTTTTATAATTAAACAGGTTTATTGACTGTTCATTTTTTGTGTTAAAAATCTTATTATTTTTGTAAAAAATCGATTCATTTTATTGAAAATTAACTTTTTTGTTAAGATTTTATAGTTTAATTATTTGGCTGGAAGTTCATTTTGTTTTTGAAAATTTATATTTTTTGTTTAAAAAGTCAACTATTTCGTGAAAATTTGCTTCTGTTGTTAATGAATTTAACTGTTTTGATAAAAATTCATTTTTTTTACCTCAAAATTTTATTGTGTTGTAGAAAATTTATTTTTTTGATTAAAAAATTTAACTTTTTTCTTCCAATCTTGTCTTTTTTATATGAAAATTCTTTTTATTATTTTTTGACAATTCGTATTTTCGGGTTTAAGAATTCAAAAATTTTATTAAAATTTTTTGGTTTGTTAAATTTATTATGTTTTATTTATTACAAAAAATGATGTTTAAATACTATTTTATAATAAATTTTTCTCTTTTGGTTAAAAATTCTATTATTTTTGTAGACTATTCAAATGCTTATTTGAAATTTTTAAATGTTTGCATGAATATTATTTTTTCTGAATAAATATAATGTAAAAATCTTCAAATGAGGTACTATACATTAGTAAGATTTGTTTACGAAATTATTTGAAATCATTTGCGATATGATTTACAGTTTTTTCAATCTTTGTTTATTTCTTTGATATATTTGAAATTTTTACGAATCATTATAATTTGTTTTGTTGTATCAATTATTTGAATTCATTTGCGAAATGATTTACAGTTTTTTAAATCTTTGTATATTTCTTTGATATATTTTCAATTTTTGCGTAATTTTCAAATTTTTACGAAACATTATAATTGTTATAAATCCGTTTCAAATCTTTTTAAATAAGATATTTTAAATCTTAGTAAAATGATTTAGAATTCTTCTGAGTCTCTGTAATTTTGGATTTTTTTGTTGTTAAAATTATTAAAATTTTTTTAGATAAAATGTTTTGAATTTTTTGTAAAATGATGCACAATGTTCTGATGTCTTCAAAATTGGTTTGAAATTGGGTGAATCTTATAGCGCATTCGTTTATTCTGCACTGGTGTACTCCAAGAGCACTTCGATCATTTCTTTTTACTTCTTCCTTCCCACTCCGACTTGCATCGGTGCAGGTCGGAGTGCACCAGTGCAGGATAACCGAATACACTATTAGTTAATAGGATACGAAATCCTTTTTGTAAGCGCGCTTGATGCCTACTTTTACTATATTT
The DNA here is from genome assembly GCF_010883055.1 of Belonocnema kinseyi. Taxonomy (NCBI): domain Eukaryota; kingdom Metazoa; phylum Arthropoda; class Insecta; order Hymenoptera; family Cynipidae; genus Belonocnema; species Belonocnema kinseyi. Next base: position 1,888,989 of record NC_046665.1, on the reverse strand, counting down.
TTTTCATTTTAGCTTTGAACTTTTTTATTGATCTGGTAGTGAACAGATTTGGAATTTTTGTTCTGAATTTTGAACAAATGTTGTGAATGTTAACACTTTAATTTTATAATTTGGAATTTTAGTTTAATTCATTTCGGCCAGAATCGAATGCCCAGGGATTCAGAGCTAGGAGGTTTGTTCGTTATCGAAAGGCTCAACAGATGGAAAGGAGAAAAAGAGAACAACTTGCAGTTGTGTCTCAATTTATTGTTAAATTGGCTTTCGATTCTAGCAATGTGACGGACGATTCAAGTTGCGTCAAGGTAGAGGAGGTGTATAAAATTTATATAATATATATTTAATGGTAAATGTTAATTTATTGGAAGTAAAAATAAATATTAAATAAATTAATGATGTTATTATTTTCCTTCCTATCTTCCTATCTTCTATTAATTATACGTGAAATTATCTAATACTATAACACCCGCGCGCTTTGCTCGCGGAGTTCTAGTTCAGTTTTAGATACAGGTCATTCAATTTAGCTTATTTCAAATTTCGTAATACAATGACTAATATATTCTGACTTTTAGATGTTTTTCATGTATTTATATTCAGTTCATAGATTTTTAGTGATTGTATGAAAACATTTATTCTGTTTATGAATTTTATTTTCAAATTTTATTTTTATCGACAGTCATTTTTATTTTTTTATTTACCGTGTATACAGACATATAATATATTTTTTCGGAGGTTTTTCAATGCATTTTATACATGGAACATTAATCCAGACGGTTATATTTCTAAAAATAATATATAATTTTTACATATACATTTATATGTATGAGATAAAAGAAAAAATGTATTCATTTTATGAGTATGATAGATAAAAAAATATGCGATGGATAAATCTTTTATTCAAAATAAAACATTTCAAGTTTCCCGCAAAAATTTTAAGCCTACTAAAAATACAATTTCGTGTAGCCAGAAAGTAAGAGTTCTGAGACGGTTATATTACTTTGAGAACGATAACGAAAATGAGAATATCACCGAGAATATAATCGAGAAATAAATTCTCTGAGAATTTCAGAATTTGTTTTAATGAATAGAAAATCACATTTTTTTCGTTAATTTTTCGGTTGAAAATTCAACTCTGTTTTTGAAAGTTTGTCTTTTTTATTTTAAAGTTTACTTAATTTAGCAGAAATTTAATATTTTTTTGATAAAAATGCAAATGTTTAGTTAAAAATTAAGCTATTATACTATTTTTGAGAATTCAGTTTTTTTCGCATAAACTAACTTTTTTGTTACAAAAATTTAATTTCCGATGTTATTGAGTTAACGGTAATCTTTTTTGGATAAAAACTCAACTTTTTTTTTAAATAAAAAAATGTTCGGCTTTGAAATAAGATTCATATTTTTTGATAAAAATGCAACTATTCGCTAGAGAATTCCACAATTTTGTTAAAAAGTCATGCTTATCGGTTAATAATTCGTCTTTTTGGTTGAAAAAATTCGTCTTTTTGGATTGAGAATTCAATTTTTTTCGTAGAAACTAATTTTTTGTTACAAAAATTCAATTTTTGATGTTACTAAATTAACTGGAATCTTTTTTTTTGATGAAAATTCAACTTTTTTTTCTAATAAAAAATTCTTTGGCTTAAGGATAAATTTCATATTTTTTATAAAAATGCAACTATTTGCTAGAGAATTCCACAATTTTGTTAAAAAGTCATGCTTTTCGGTTAAAAATTCGTCTTTTTGGATTAAAAATTCAATTTTTTTCATAGAAACTAATTTTTTGTTACAAAAATTCAATTTCTGATGTTACTGAGTTAACTGAAATCTTTTTTGGATGAAAACTCAACTTTTTTGTGATAAAAAACTCTTCGATTTTAAGATAAATTTCAGATTTTTTGATAAAAATGCAACTATTTGCTAGAGAATTCCACAATTTTGTTAAAAAGTCATGCTTTTCGGTTAAAAATTCGTCTTTTTGGATTAATAATTCAATTTTTTTGGTAGGAAATTTTTTCTGGTTAAAAAATTCATAGTTTTATCGTGCAAACTCGACTCAAATCTTTTTCATAAGAAAATTTGACTATTTTTTCTAATTTACCTTTTTAATTTAAAACTTCATCTGTTATAAAAGGAATTTTATTTTTTGTATTAAAATGCAACTGATTGGTTAAAAATCGTTCTTCTTTGCTTGATAATTCAACTAATTTGTTAAAAACCTTTTGTTGAATCTTATACATAGGAAACAAGGGACTAGACATGACATTGCGGGGGTGATGCAATGAGGGGGGAGGTCCGCCACCTTTTGATGTCCCGCGACAAACATGGCAGCTCCCACATGTTTATATTTTCATGCACAGTTTGTCGGCAAAAATGCTTGTGCGCATAATCAAATGGCACATCGTAAGATGGCGGCTCTCCCCACTCATGGAATTCTCCTCCCTCTCGTGGATTCAACCCCACTCGCCCAAGTTAGGATGGCATGCCTAGTCCCGTGTTTCCTATGTCCATGTCTATTTCTAATTTTGGCAAGCTCACGGCTCGGTGCCCCCTGTTATATGCACGTTTCTTCCTGTCTTTTCTCTTGTTTTACTTTGGAGCGATTCCTTCCTGGTCAACAAATGTACCTAGCTTATTCAAGAGAATAGGGACCATCGAGCGGATTCGACGAGAAAACATTAATTCAGCGGGATTATATCCGTTTTCTAGTGGGGTCGTACGATAAGATATTAGTCCTAGATGAACGTATTCATTTTTTAAAATGATATTCTTTGCTATCTTGACCAATTTTTTGAAATTCCGCGAGAAACTGAGTGCCGTTATCGCTTCTTACAAGTTCCGGTATCCCGAATCGGGCGAAAATCTCTTTACATTTCACGATTGTCTCATCCGCCGTCAAGTTTCGCAGCGAGCTGATCTCTATGAATCTGGAATTGTAATTCATTATGATTATATACCATGTATTATGTGTAAAGAAATCAATCGCGATTGTTTGCTAACAGTGGCGGACTGTCATGGGGGTGCAGCCGGGGTTTCCCGGCTGCGCCCCCTTATTTGGCGCCACCTAGCCATGCCAAGACGCCCCAAAAAGATTATATTGTTTAAACAAATAAATATATGTTAGATTTCAATGGAAAGAGTGAAAAGAATATCCAATAATATCCGCAATTTACACTTGTACCCCTATAAGTAATATCAGTAAAGTAAAAGGTTACCTCCAATTTCTTTTCACCCATATTATTCCTAAGAAATTCCTTAATGCATATTTTGGATTCTATTAAAGAAAGTATTTTAAAAATGAATAATAAATTATTCATATTGAAACATTAAAAGTGAAAGAAATATTCTTGTCATCAACTACATTACGGAATTTTAAATTAATTTATTTCCGATGCAATCAAAAATATATTTATTGATTAAAAATGTATAGGACACCTAAATGCATTTTTATGGGTGCCCGCTAATATACTTATTTTTTACATATGTTAACTGTCGATGGCGCCTGTACGTACCTTGAGGGAGTTTCCCGATCAACTTATCTATGTAAAAAGTATGACTCCATTTTCGCTTACAAATATGAAAGGGGGCAACTCATTTAATTTATTACAAAATCTCGACTAACTATCGGCTGTATTTAATAACGTTAGTAATTTTTAAGTTTAAACTTAATTTTTATATTAAAATGAATACTGATTAGTCAAAATTTTTCCTAAAACAAGTTATTAGCTTACATTTCAAGAGTTTGGATCAAAGCATATATTTTATTATTTTGAAAATTGTAAAATATTACTATATTTTTCTATAATTTACTATAATAATTGTTATTTTATTATGGTTTTCGAATTTTTCGTAATTTTAATTTTGTTATAATGAATCACTTATTTAAATCAAGACTTAAATCTTTGCGGAAAAGATACTTTAAAACTTGCACTCTATGGTATGACAATTTTTTCATTCTTGAAAAATAGTAAGAAACATGAGAAAAAATAAAAAATTGGTTGAACTCTTAGACGAAAAACAATCGGCCCGCTGCGCGGGCACATTCTTCTCGCTTTCAAGTTGCAGCGGATTTAGGGGGCGCCACTTGTGGTTATTGCGCTTCGCGCCCGATAATGTATTTACTTTAAGCTACATGATCGCTCTTTGTACTTCCTCACATTTGTGCACAAGTTTTTTAAAATTAAAGGTCAAAACATCGAAAAAACTGTAATTTGGTGATTGCGAATTATCTTTTGTTAAAGCTCCTCTGGCTTTAACGAACACATTCTCATCACGTGTCTCGTGCTTCGCCCTCCATTTTTTCCAAAATGCGAACTTTTCTACATTACGTTCAAAACTATTATATCAAACGTATATTACATTTGTTTTTGCACCTCTGCCCGGGATTGCCTATTCAGTTATTGTAAAATAAAGTACAAATTTTATTTATAATGAATAATTTAATATTTTTTTCCTTATTTCTAAATTTTAGTCTCAACTACCCAGAAAAATGTATCGTTCCAATCAATTTATATTATTACAATTCTTTATGTGCATGGGTATTAAATCATACATATTTTCACTGTTTTGTTTTTATAATTTAAAGAGTTCGCCTTCTGTAAATAAACTATTTTGTTATCAGAAAAAATTAATTTTTTACTTTCAATGTTTTTTTAAAAGATTTAAGCGAAGCTTAAAATAAAAATAACGCCTTCCATAAAAATAATTAATAACGAATTTGGAGCTCTTTTGTGGGTGACTTGTAACTTGCATAGTTAGACCACGAAACAGAATGTTTTAGTTTTCATTATTTTTTGTTTGGTCAAAATTTTTATTTTTCAAAAAAAAATTCAAAACGTTTTTATGACAGTCTTGGGGGGGGGGGGGTTAAAGTTTTACACACATCTGTTACGTTAATGTTATACTCCTCAGAAACAGTTTTTCCTTTTCTCCGATGATCTTTTTTTTTAGGAGCCGCCCCCAGTATTGGATACCCGCCCGCGTCCCTGAGTACTCAGTCCGCCACTGTTAGCCAAGGCCTGTTCAAATCTTAAAGGTTCATCCGCAAATAGTTGGGTGCATAGAGAGATTGATGCCGCTTTGGAACACCAGATTTACTATCTCATCTGGCAAAAATCGTGTGACAA
>NC_046665.1:1882673-1883769 GCF_010883055.1 Belonocnema kinseyi | reverse complement strand
TGAAACTTGAAATGTTTGGTATTGGATATTGTTGACAGATGACAATACGCCAATTAGAACAAATGGTAAGTTCCGACAGTGCCTACAAGTGTGCCTACTGGCTGCTAAATGGCAATACCGGTTTCATATGTTATGCACATGAACAAAAGCATGCATCTTAAGTCTTCCGTTCCGCGACTGTACATCTCACGCCGTCAAGGGGGTCGCGGAATATTGAGTCTTGAATGTCTTCACAACAGGATTGTTCTGGGTACAGCACATACAGTTGCAAATGAAAGAGACCCTTTTCTTAAAATGGTCAGGAATCACGAAGAAGTGGGCAAGGGAGCATTTCTATACAAAGCAGAGAAGGAGGCTTCTGAAGGAGTCGCACTTGACTTCAGTATTAGGGGTGAGCAAAATGCATCAAATCTAATCTATCTCGAGTACTCACTCCTGAAAGCCCGGATTAAGAAAGCACAAGAGAAAAACTTTCGTGAACAGCTCCTCGATAAGAGGATGCACGGTATCTTCCACAGAAATGTGAAGGATCAGTCAATGTCTTGTGAGCTAACGTTTGCTTTCCTTAAATCGCCCGGATTGAAGTCTGGTACAGAGGATTTTTATTTTTGCATGCCAAGACGGAGTCATATCCACCTTAACATACCGTCGCCACATTTTGAGCCAAGACATTCCCGATGATAGCTGCAGGGCATGCCATGCACACCCCGAGCATTTAGCTCACATACTATCTAGTTGTCCAATACACGCGGGAGCGACCTGCATTCAAAGGCTCAACGCGGCACTAAGAGAGCTTTATTACCATCTCTGTCACTCCTACGGTATTCACCTTAATATCGCTCCTCTAAATGCTCCTAGGGAAATTGAGTCAATTGTCGAGAATGGGAAGTGCCGCATATACTGAAACTTTATATTCTCGACAATTGTTTCTGTTGCTCACTCGAGGCCTGACATGGTTCTTCTTGACTTCGAGAAGCGAACCATGTTCGTTGTAGAATTTTCGGTACCAGCTGACAAAAACATCATAGCCAAGGAGAATGAAAAGAAAGAGAGGTATCGAGACCTTATAAGGGAGTTGCAACGATTGTACCCGGAA
>NC_046665.1:1880509-1882573 GCF_010883055.1 Belonocnema kinseyi | reverse complement strand
ACCGCGATTTCGCTGGAAGCGGGTGCAATTTTTCAGATTAGCACCCGCTCCCGGCGAAATCCTGCGGTTGTCCTTATGACAAATTTTTAATTATATATAGGACATCACATTTTCTGCCCTATCGAGGTGCTGCCCTCATCGTACTACGAAGTCGAATTCTTGTTTTCTCATTCTTCGTAAAGTATGACGGTATAGCAGTAGAAAGATTGTTTGAGGTTAGAAAAGTTTGACATGTATGTATCGCTGAATTTTTTCAGAGCTGAAGCTTGATCCAGGTTTTCGGTATTCTTTTTTTTAATTATAAAAAAAATGTTCTCGAAAAATCATATTTTCAATTTAAAAAAAAGTATTATAGAAAGACATTTCGAGATAAACAAGTGTTGAAAACATTTTTATTTGACAAATATTTTTTTAAATTGAAATAATCAAATAATTATACCAAAGAAACAACTTGTTTAATGTTTGAAGTGTTTAAAAATTATTGTTTAAATTTAAAAAGCAATAATCAAAACAAAATATATTTCTGGATAAGATATTTTCGTTGAAAATGTATATAGTATTTTGTAAATCACAAAAGTTCTTCCGAAAAATTTAACGTCTTTTTGTATAATTTTAATTTTAAATTCAAACAATAATTTTTAACACTTTAAATATTAAACAAAAATTTATTTGATAACAATATTTTATCATCGTATTTTTAATAAATAATTAATACTGATTAAGAAACAATTTTATTTGGGGAGTTTTACCGTGTCGGGAATTTTATTTTTCGGTATATTTCAGCCGTCCCGATAGAATTACAGAAAATTTGCTCTAATTATAATTTGGGCGCTCGATCTTGTTGACTTTTTCCTTCGGTATTGATAAAAAAAAATTGTATGGAAATTTTTGATAATAACAAATAAAAATTTTTTAATTTGCTGTACATCCTTATTCTTGGATCTTGGCGATTTTTTTCTAATCCATTTCAGGCACTGGTAGACTTTTTTGACATCTAGGTATGTAAAAAAGGTAAACTTCAGAAAATTTAAAAATTAATTTGAGAACTATTTATACTTCAGTTTAAAAACTTGAATTTTAACGTTAAAAATGCTTCATTTTCAGAATACAGCCTTATTGTTTGAATTTTCAGAATTTTCGTTATAAGTTATAGGTTAGGTCAAAAATGCGAAAATACACCATTTTCATGTTCATTTGCGATCCAGCGAGTCACTTTCTTTCGATTCCTTTGAAAGTCGATCCTTTGCTTTCAGTTTTCTTTTTAAAATATACCTTGAATTCAACGCATTTCAAATTAAATGTTTGCAACTGCATTTAGATTGAATTATACAAAAGTTTTTTGTTTTAAATATAAATTAATTTAAAAATTGTAGCTCAAACATGGAAAAATATAGACTAATTTCAAATTTAAAGAGGTTCTATCACATATATTGAACTATTAAAACCTCTGACCTTTTTTAAGTAATAATTCTTATGTATCCGACAATCTGATTGGTTGAAACATACTTAAATTTTTACAGTTAAAAGTCGATTAAAGGTGTATTTACACGGATGTGTACTGCTCACCAGCTGATCGGAAATATCATAAGCGTAAAAGAGACAGAGAGCGGAAAATTGGAAGAAAAGTACTCTATCTCTTATACACTTAATGACGGTTCTGCTGACTGGCGCATAGTGGGGAAAACATACATTTTTTGGTTCAAAATATGATTTCGGCTGAACCTGCGGACCAATTTGGATGTTTTTTTTACACTGATAAAAATAAAAAAAAAGTTGTCGAGCCTGATTTTTAATTTAATTTTTCAGTTTTTTTATAAATGAATAAATATGACGAAAAAAATGACCATTTTTTCTATTTGACGTTCCCGGTGCTCGTCAGTAATAGGAAAATTGTTGTAATCGCCAACGTTTCATAGATATACATTATATCAAGGTACTCCATCATGATACGATAAATAAAGAAAAATTTTGTAAACAAATTATTTGTTAAAAATGTGTTTTCTATCATTTTCAATCATTTAATGTTTTTTAAGTCATATGGCAAGCAATTTGAATAGAAACAAT
>NC_046665.1:1879157-1880409 GCF_010883055.1 Belonocnema kinseyi | reverse complement strand
ACTTCCGAAAACGCACTTTTCTGAAGGATTAAAAAAACTTGAAAAGCGATTGACCAAGTGCATAGAGCTCCAAGGAGATTATGTTGAAAAATAAAAAAAAATGTACCCAAAAAAAATTGTTTTTATACTTCATTCTAAGGACTTATTGAACTACCCTCGTAAAAAAATTGATTTCGAAAAAAATGAATTTTTCTGACGACAAATGTCTGAATAATGCATTTGTTTATAATGTTAACAAGAATAGTCTTAAGAGAAATTGTTGTCATTAAACTATTGTTTCCATTAAAATTTCTTGCAACATAACTTTTTAAAAAATGTAAAATTACTGAAAATTATAGAAAACACATTTTCAATAAATAATTTGTTTATAAAAATTTTTTTGTTTATTGTATCATGATGGAATATCTATATGTAATGTAAATCTATGAAAAGTTAGCGATTACAACAATTTTCCTATTATTGACGAGCATCAGGAACGCCTAATAGAAAAAAGAGCCATTATTTTCGTTATATTTTTTTATATATAAGAAATGGAAAAAATTAATTAAAGATCAGGCTCGACAACTTTCTTTGAAATTTTATCAGCTTTAAAAAAACATCCAAATCGGTCCACAGGTTCAGCGGGAATCGTGTTTTGAACCTAAAAATGTCCTTTTTCCCGTAGAAAAAATATATTTCTTACAAATTTCAAAACAGTATTCACACGTGATAGAAAATAAAAAAGTGACCGAGCTATATTAAGAAAAAGCCACAATATTTAGAATTAGGGCTCGTTTTCTATTCCTAAAAGAATTATATACAATAAAATTTTTTTAAATCGTGAAACAAAAGTCTGAAACTTTGAAAATTCTCAACAAAGTAATATCTTGAAACAAAAAGGTGCGGCTTTTCTTAATAAAATTTTATTTAAGACGATTTCAAGTCAACAAAAACGTTGACTTAGAAAAAACTCTCGTTCTTCCATGGAAAGTAAGGTTAAGGTCTCTTTATAAGATTATCTTATTCGACTATAAATACATCTGTTGGTTTTAAATTTTAATCCTGTCTTAAGAATGTTTATGAATATCTATCTCAACAGACGTCTTAGCGAAGATCGAATTTTTAAGTTGTTCTTAAGATAGTGGTCTGTGAATCTAAACGCTGCCTTAAGCTTATGCTTAAAGAGGACTTACACTTAAGTTCGGACTATTAATACGACCCTTCGTTACAAATTAAAATCGTACAACTTCAAGTTTTATTTATTTTTTGATCA
>NC_046665.1:1876760-1879147 GCF_010883055.1 Belonocnema kinseyi | reverse complement strand
ACAAATTTTTATTTTATTTTTGTGAGAAAATAACGCCTTATTTTTGTAAAAATTAAAAAATATATATTAAAGCTTCACTCAAGGTCATTTTTGTTCAAAAAGCTTGTTCCTGAAGAAATTAACTCTTATTGTTTCCGATTTAGTTCTGTCACTCAGGGATTGTGTTTTTCATAGAAAACATTGAAATGTAGTTTTTTCACGTTTATAAAATTATAATTGAAGGTCACTCGGGGTAATTTTCTGTGAAAAATATTGATTTACAAAGAATATTTGTCAAACAATAGAATGGATTTCTTCGCCCGAGATACAAACGTAAATTGTACTATAGTAAAAACAACTGGAAAAATTTAGACGAAAGCCAAACTTGATAAAGAAAACAAACCTTTGTCGAGCAATAAATACTAATATTATTCCCCGAAAGATTTTTAAAAAATCTCTTCGAAAGACTTTTATTGCAAAAATTTAATTGCAGATAAATATTTGTTATAAAAATAAAAATAGTACAATTTTTACATACAATTCTTAAAATAAAAAATCTGTGTGTCAAAGCACAATCCAATTCGACTATTCTTTCGAAAGTTATCCGATATACAGGCAACCACAAATACAATAACAACGACGACGTAGACGCCAGAGAGACAGGTACCGTTGTAAAGACTTGTTTTTCTGATTCAATGAGCCTCAAAACGTCGAAACTTCATGAAATTCGCGAAAGTCATTTTTCGCATAAAACTCTTCTCATTATGGATGAGAATGTGATAAAATAATCATGGAGCCTTGAAATAGTAGCGTTTTTCGCCTCTTGACTTTTTTCCATATCAAGCTTTTTTGCTTAAAATGTCCATTTTCGTTTGGTTTTTTGGATTCTGAAAATCCTTAAACTTTGGTAAGTATGATTTTATCAAAAAAAGTTGTCAGGATAAAGTGTTCATATTTTTTGTACCATAAATGGCTGTGGATAGAATTTTCAAATTTTGAAAAAAGTGGTCTCAAAAATTTTGAAAAAGCTTCAACTTTTTGGATTTTTATCAAAAATGTCTGTTTAACGAACTCGATCTTTCTTTTTGGTCCCTCGAACAGTGTGTCAAAGACCAATCCAATCGGACCAGTCTTTCGAAAGTTATCCGGTATACAGACAATGATAACAACGATGACGCCGGACAGACAAACAGACCCCGACGTAAAAACTTGTTTTTCTGACTCAAGGGGCCTCAAAATGTTGATATCTGATAATATCCGATAAAGCTATTTTTCATAAAAAATTAATTTCGAAGGTAAAAGTATATCATTTTGACTCTTAAAGAACAGTTAAATAAGCATTAATTTAGAAAAAAAATCAAATAAGCTGGAGTTTTCTGAATGTTTCAAAGAAAAGAACAAAGTTTGGAGCTTCTCAAGAATTTTGAAATATTAGGAAAGCAATACAAATCTCTGGTTAGATTTAAAATGATTTTTTATTTCTAAAAAGTAAGGAACTCAAAGAGAATGTTTGAAAATATTTCAAAACATTTCACAAGATTTACAATATTAGAAAAAATCTGGAAGTCTTAAAAAAACTTTGTGTGCAGGATTTTACAAAACTTTTAGGAAAAATAGGAATTTGTCTAAAAGACATTTAAAAGTTCCGAAAATTTTTAAAAATAATTTTAAAATATTTGAAATAATAATTTGGAATTTCATTATTTGTTTATTTTTTAATTTACAAATTTTACAGTGTCGGGAATTTTATTTTTCGGAATTTTTCAGTCGCTTTTTCAAAAAATAAAATTCCCACATTACTGTCAAAATTCCGAAATTATAGCATTGTCGAAATATAAAAGTCCCGAATTGGAAAATTCTCGACAATTTACAATCCTACCGAATTTGAGAATTGTCGACAAAAAATTTCCGAATTATACAATATCCGGGCTAGACAACTCTCTAATTTGAACAATTAAAGAACAGTTTGTTAAAAAAATGTTTTAATAGAATAATAAAATATTTTTACCAAAGAAAAAACTTTTAATGTTTAAAGTATTGATCACAAAACTGTTTTCTCGATTTCTGCAATTCGGGAATTTTCTATTTTGTATATTTTATCATTAGACAGCATTCGGCCTGGAGTTTTATTATTCGGGAATTTTCAAATTCGATAATATTGTAAACTGTCCAGAATTTCATTATTCTAGAATTTTTAAATTCGGGATTTTCAGGTTTCAGTATTTTATTCTTTCGGGAAGTTTACAGTGTCGAAAATATTTCAAACATTTAAAATGATTTATAAAATTGTAAAAAAATCTGTAAGATTTTTGGGCAATTTTTTTGCAGAATTTTACATAAATTTTACGACAAAATGGGAATCATTATAAATATATTTAAAACTCCTGAAAAACTTAAATAATAATTTG
>NC_046665.1:1872470-1876660 GCF_010883055.1 Belonocnema kinseyi | reverse complement strand
TGATGCGCCATCTTTAGGATAAAGAAAGATCGATTGTACACGATAACGAAGACAAATTTTCTTTACAAAAATGCAATTTTCAAACAAAAAATATGGTTCAACAAAAAATTACTTTTCCACGAAACTGATGCATTTTTACGCAAAAAAATGAAATTTCAAACTAAAAAATAATTTTTTTACAAAAAAACGCGAATATTAACTACAAAATATAAATTTTGAAAAATGGAAAAGTTCTATTTTCTGTTAAAAAATGAATTCTTAACAAAGAAAAAAGTATTTTCCACTAAACAGTTAAATTTTTAATCAGACATTAGCCTTCAATAAAAAAAATTCACACCATAGTTAAACTTTGACCCAAGTTGTTGAAATTTCAATTAAAAAGGATTGATTTATAACAAGATAATTAAACTTTTAACCAACGAGATAACTTTTCAACTTAAAATATAAATACTTAAGAAAAAATGTAATTTCTTAACAAACCGATTCAACCAAATGTTTTAAACAAATTGGTTGAATTACACAGCCACACAAAAAAAGTGTGAGGATCTGGTAACAAGACACACGTATTCCTATGGATTTTGGGGCGCTGAATTCAAATTCGGTATCAAAAATTACCCATCACATCATGGTTGAGCCATAACCTCAAAAAAGAACGAAAAATCATGCACTGAGGCAAATAAATTTCAAAATAATGCCAGTGATGCAAATTTTCACTTCAAAAATATGTCGATAACTGTGAAGGATCAAACTTTGCCTGATATCAACTTATTTAACATAACTTTACCCAACAGAACCTGACCTCACCTAAAATATCGATTTTATACTAAAAGAGATGAATTTGTAATAAAAAACCAATTTTTTTATGAGTGGAACTTTTATCCCGAAAATATTTTAGTTCATTTCTCAACACCAAAATATAAATTTTAAACAAAAAGTAAATTTTCTACGTAATAGTTAAGTTTTTAAGAAAATAGTATAATAGCTTAATTTCTAACCAAACATGTGTATTTTTATCAAAAAAGATTTAATTTCTGCTAAAACAGGTAAACTTTACAATAAAAAAGACAAACTTTCAAAAATGGAGTTGAATTTTCAACCGAAAAATTAACGAAAAAATGCGATTTTCTATTAATTAAAATAAATTCTAAAATTCTCATAAATTCTCAGAGAATTTATTCCTCGGTTATATTCTCGGTAATATTTCCATTCTCGTTGCCGTTCTCAAAGTAATATAACCGTCTCAGAACTCTAACTTTTTAGGCCACACGAAATTATATTTTTGGTATGCTTGAAATTTGGGCGGGAAATCTGACATTTTTTATTTTGATTATAAGATTTATCTATCGCATATTTTTTATCTCTCTTATTAATAAGATGAATAAATTTCTTATTTTATCTCATACATATAAATTTATTTGTAAAAATTATGTATGCACAATTATATTTTGAAATTAGGTATAAAAACTTATTCATTTCATAAATATAAATAAGATTTTTCGACGAATATCTTGTAAAAAATACAATGTTTCGCAATATAATCGTCTAGATCAATGTTTCATGTATAAAATATCATGTTTTATACTCAAAACTGCTAAAAACATTAATTTTTGAAGTATTGAAGAAAATTTTGTTCCATATCCAGCCAAAATTTCAAACATACCATTTCGGCTGACTTGAAGGTGCTCTAAGAATTTGAAATGACAGTGAGTTTCATAATTATTTTAATTTTTTCATGATTTTTAGAAACCAAAATCGGTAAAGGGAATCACGGGCGGGATGTTTTAATCTTCGAACTAAATAGCTGCAATCGCTGTCAGAAAAACAGCGTCTGAATTACAAAAAAGAATTTTCTTTGAATTTTTATTGAATTTGATTTTGTATTATTAACAAAGTTTAATATATTTTTTCTAAAATTTGCATTTGAAAACTCCCGACAAAATATATTATATGTCTGTATACACGCTAAATAAATAAATAAAAATGACTGCCGATAAAAATAAAATTTGAAAATAAAATTCATAAACAGGAGAACTGTTTTTATACCATCATTAAAAATCTCTGAAAAGAATATAAATACATGAAAATCATCTAAAAATCAGAATATATTACTAATTGCATTGCGAAATTTTAAATAAGCTAAATTAAATGCACTGTTTCTAAAACTGAACTAGAAATCCGCGCGTAAAGCGCGCGGGTGTTCTAGTGTATTTTAAATGTAAGAAGCGGATCGAAGATGAAACCTAGATCCATTATAATGAATGCTCTTTCAAATTTCACGCCATTTATAACAAAGGTAAAGTCAAACGATATTGGAGTATACTTCTTATTCTTCCAATACTTGTTATAAATACTTGTTCTTCATTAACACTTGCTTCTAAAAAACACATCGGTTAATGTGTTTTTGTTAATTAAAGAGGTGATTAATGCAGTATAATAGTAATTGAGAATGAATTATAAATAATTTAAAAAATTTTTTAAACAATTTACCGAATTGCTGCCATGCAACTTGGTTAGCATTAAACGAAATTGGGTTCTACATTTTTGGATCGCCGGAATTACCTTTAAAATAAACGCATTTTCCAGGCTTGCATATTGAATTATTTACCGGACAGCGACGAATGTTCGAACTCCGGCCGAATTTGATTTTATTAAGCTTGAATAATAGCCATCATGGCTAAAGCGTTTCAAACGCAACATTCGCTAATTCCAGAATCCAGGAACCAGACGAACGTGTGGACGTCTTCATAACTTCATTATACACGCTGGCTGAGACATGCGAATACTCCACTCTAAAATATGTTCTAATCAGGGACAGAATCTTGATTGGAATCCAAGACAAACGAACTACCGACAGGCTCCAATTGACATCGGATCTGACCTTGGAGCGAGCCATTACCATAGTTCGTCCAGCAGAGCAACACAAAAACAAAATAAAGTTATACGCTCAGCAAGTGGAACAGGCGAAACGGAAGAATCGGGCGCACAGATCAACGCAACACTGAAACGGGATCAGTTCCAAGTAAAAGGGAAGAGTTTTGGAATGAGAGGGAATCAGAGGAACTCATCTACTCAGGAAACTTTCTGCAAGACCTCTCATCGCCGCGCACTGGCTAATCGTCTCGAAGGAAAAAGATGCCCTGCGCTATCGTCAAAGTGTCGCGAGTGCAATAAGATAGGCCATTGGGATCGCGCCTGTAAATCGAAGACCGTCTGCCATATTGATGACATTGACTACATGAACTCCATGTTTCTCGTCGCCATTTCACATAAGTTAAAATGTAAACGACGAATTTCTAGAACTTTTTGACGGAGTTGGTCAATTTGAAGGTGAGCTAACCATTGAATTAAAATAAATGCGAAACCTTTCGCACTATCTGCCCCAAGATCTGTGGCTATTTCGTTAATGGACAAACTAAAGAATCATTTAAATGACTTAGGAGCTACCGGTGTTATTTCTAAATTATATTCACCCACATATTGGTGTAGTCCTATTGTATGCGTTCCTAAAGAGAATGGAGAAATTTGTCTCTGTTGCGATTACGCCGTATTTAACAATTCCTTTAAAAGAGCTGTCCATCCATTTACCAAAGAGGATGTTACGCTAGTTAGGTTAAAAGGCACGAAAATCTTTTCCCGGTTAGATGAAAATTCAGGCTACCGCCAAATAAAGCTGGCACTGAAAAGCCAATTATTGACGACTATTATTACCCCCTACGGTCGTTTTAAGTATAACAAATTGCCTTTCGGCATCAACTGTGCCTCAGATCACTTTACAAAAAAAATTCAAAGAAGTTTTACGCGACGTACCAAATTTACTAATGCATGTCAATGACGTCACAATATTCGGGCAGACAGCAGAGGAACACGGCAAAACCCTCAGAACTGCATTGAAACGGGTATCTGGAGCCGGAATCACCCTTAATAAACAGAAATGTAAATTCACGGTCACACGGATGGAGTCCTTGGGCCACATGATTTCGGGTAAAGGCATCGCTGTATCCCCAGGACGCGTAGATGCCATAGTTGGTTATCCGAACCCAAAAAACAAAACCGCGGTAATGCAATTTTTAGCAATGGTAAATTTCGCCTCAAAGTACCAGGTGTATACATATGAAACCGGTATTTTTTCAAGAAAAAAACACATTTATTTCAAGAGAATGATAACAAATATTTTATTCAAAGTATGCGCC
>NC_046665.1:1868010-1872370 GCF_010883055.1 Belonocnema kinseyi | reverse complement strand
ATAATATTTTGCTTAGTGAAAAAAAAAAACTTTCAACGTTTTTCAAAATTTCATTCTTTTATATGAGTAAGTAATATTTTGTAAAACATATTTCAAAACTTTACAGTCAAAAACTTCAAAGAATAAGGTTATAGATAAAACAAAAATCATTCAAATTTCGCGGCTAATATAGAATTACAGATCACTTTACTCGAGAGCCAATCAGCTCGCGAATAAGTTATCTCCTACAGCTAACTTCTTAGAGTACACATCAATTTTTATGTTAAGGATTATATTGTTTTTATAGATTGAGTTATATGTATATGTTTCATATAATATTAAAGCTTTCTGGGAAAAATGTTTTTCCCTATTTGAAAATATTCCTTTTTTTTTGCTATTTTCAAATACTTGAAATTAAATTAAATTTTCTTCCCATAGAAGAAAAAAAATAAAGAATTTTTTTTTTACGTTAGAGAAATTAATTTTGTTTCAAAAAGTTTGCATTTAATTTAATTTAAAACATTTTGTTTTTGCACATATTTAGGAAATTTTAAATTAGGCAAAATACATTTTGTTATTATATTTTGTTTATTACTGCTTAATAGCAAAAATAAATATATATAATATAATAATATATATTAACGTAGAAAAAATAATGCAAAAAAGTTTGCACTTTAGACAAAATCGAATGCGAAGTACGAGATACACAATGAGAATGCGTTTGTTAAAGCTGAAGGAGGTTCGACAAAAGAGGATTCTCAATCACCAAAAAGAAGTTATCGATGTTTTGACCTTTAATTTTTTTTGAATTGCGCACAAATATAGGGTAAACACAAAGACTGAACGTGTATCGTGAGGTGAATGCATCATCGAGCGTGAAGCGCGAGAATCAATAATCGCGCGCCACAGGCGCGTTCAAACTTACTAGACACGCACATAGAGCGCTATAAGAACGTGCCCGCAAAGTGGGCAGATTTTTGTTTACTATATATATTTTTAAATTAGATTTTATAACAAACTTCTAGATATTTTTAGTTAAAGAAACTTCTTTTAAAAATTGTTTCGTCTTTCGTGTCCTTTCTCCAAAAATTTATTGTAAAAATTTAATTTTTTATTTTCAATCTTATTTTTTACGATTAAAAGAAAGTCTACTCGTCCTATTTAATTATTATTACTATGATTATGATATTACTATATACTATATGCTATATAATATATATACTATTATGATTAATAACAAATTTATAGATCTTCTTGGGTGAACAACTTTTTTCTTTTAATTTTAGTGCATACCTTGTGTCATTTTACAAAAAATATTTATTTAAATAAATATATTAAAATAATTAATTTTTTTTATTTTAAAGGTTATATCTTACTATTAAAGAAAAAACTAAGTGTCCTCTAAAAAATTATTCATGAAAAACTTGAATGAGTCTATTTATTTTTTTTATAGCTTGTGTTGTTTGTCAAAAAATTAATCTTTTTAGATTGACTCCTTTACGAATGAACAAAAACTGCGCATCATATAAAACAGTAATAATAAACATTTGTAGCCTTTTTTTATAAACAAGTTTTTTTATAGCTTATGTCGTTAGTCCAAAAATTTAATGTATTTTTAATTTTTAAGTTTTAATATTCTTTTTTACGACTAACAACAAAAACTACGCGTCCTATCGAAAAGTGATTGTTAAAAATTTTGTAGATCTTTTTAGGGCGCGTAATTTTAGTTTATTCAATTTTTTCGTATCTTGCATAGTTTGACCAAAAAATGGATTTTTTGAATTTTTCATTATTTTTCGTACGACAAAATTCTAAATTTTCGACCAAATCAAACAATTTTTTATGATAATTTTGTAGGGCTTTCAAAAATTAACGTTTTTTTCTTTTGACTTTTGTTCATGTCATGCGTTGTTTGGCTTAAAATGTTTATTTTATTTATTTTTTTATTTTAAAAATTCTCTAATTCTGGTAATTTTCTTTTAATAGAAAAAAGTCATTAGAATAAATTGTTTTAGTTTCTGTGTGCTATAAATAACTGTACATGGAATTTTAAAATCTTGAAAAAAGTGGTTTTAAAGATTTTTGCTTTGATGAAATTTTGAATTTTCAACTTTTCTACCAAATTAAAAAATTTGTTAGGACCATCTTGTAGGGCTTTTAAAAATCAACTTTTTTCTTCTCTCGACTTTTTTTCACAGCATCCGTTGTTTGTCTTAAAATGTTCATTGTAGTTTGTTTTTTTGGATTTTGAAAATGCTCTAACTCTAATGATTTTCTTCTTATAGAAAAAAGTCATTAGGATAAATTGTTTTGGATTCTGAGTACTATGGACAACCGTTCATAGAATTTTTAAATCTTGAAAAAATGCGGTCTCAAAAATTTTGAAAACGTGCTCACTTTTTGAATTTTGATCCAAAATAGCTGATTCACGAACTTGTTCTTTCTTTTTAGGCCTTAAAAAAGTGTGCCAAAGCAGAATCCAATCTGATCAATTTTTTGAAAGTTATCGCGCCTACAGAATACAGAATAGAGACTACAGGCAGATAGACAAACAAACACCTTAGTAAAAATCGTTTTTTTTTCTGACTCAGTGGGTCTCAAAACGTGAAGATTTTATGAAAACCGACGAAGTGAAATTTTACATAAAACCAATACCTTCTCATTAGATCAGAATGTAATAACTAATTTTTGTTCATCATTTCTGAGAACTACCAATTCATTAGTCAATTTCTGAACATAACCACAATCTGCTGCAAGTCGTTGATGCGCAAGCACCCATGCGCGTCGAAGTGAAGTGGCCATGCTCCGTAACCATGGTTTTGCAGTCAGTGCAGTTTGTGAAAAGTTTTGGAGTTTTTAAAGTGATTAAGTTTGTTTTGAGTAAAGTGAAACCAAGTGCGGTTGAACCTTTTCTTACATAAATCAGAAGGCAGCAGTAGCGGAAGGAAAATTCTTAAAAGAATTCTTTGGTAAGTAAATTTTTTACAATACTAGCAGCAGGCACTATAACTGCAACGAAAGCGTTACATTCACGTAAACTTTGCGCACAATCTGTGTTTCGCGATCGTGCTGGCAGAAATTTTCATAATTTTATAGATTTTGGAACTTTTTTATGTATTGCTTCCTCATCTAATGTAATAAATTTCGTTTACAAACAAAAAGATTTTCTTTTCTTAATGTACAGTACATATAAATGTAAAGAAACTTTGCCCTTTGTTAATTTGCAAACGATACAATTTTCCCAGCATTCTTTTAGAGTAAAATCATTATGATTTTCCTTTATCTTATGAATCTTTTTAGTAATCCCTCTCATTTGTAATCGATCTTGGCCTTTAAACAAATTATATCAAATGATAATGAGTTAACATTTTTAATACAGATTCGAGAATTTTTTTATTGTTTTCATGTTTTCAGCAATTTGAGGTTAGGAAGCATGAAGAATTTTAAAGATTTGACAACTGATGAAATGACTGCCGAGTTGCAGAAGATGATTGATCCTAAAGTAGCTGCAATTTTGAAAGGTAAGAACAATAATCTGTTTTCTAATTTTCACGTGAAATGTTTTCCATGTATAAAGTGGAATAGTTAAAATTGAATAGAATAATATATGTGAATAGCGAAGCGAAATTTATATTAGCGATTCTGCCTAGTGGTGCGAATGACGAATTCGTTTATTTTTACTCAATTCATGGGCTGGTCATTTAATTTACTAAAATTTTCCCTTTTTTTGGTACAAAAATTACTTCATTATTTTTGAGGATATGTCATTTCGGTGGATTTAGCTGAAACTTTGTCATTTTTAAGGTTATAAGTTCCGGATAAAATATACGTACAAAAAATCCAAAAAAATGGACAGTTTTAGCGCTACGCGGCGCTAAGCGCTCAAGATCAGCGAATAAAACGAATTACAACAGATTTTGTTACAAAAGCGATGTCAACATGGAAATCACGGTTCAGATCGTGGTCTGTCATATTTTCGCTTACACCGTTGACTCATATAGCGCGCTTCTCAAAACGATCAAACGCTAAGCGCCCAAGATTTTAAAATGACTAATTAATCACTTCTTTAAAGGCAGAAATGGTACCCAAACTAATATTAGTAACTAGTGCGTACATACC
Source organism: Belonocnema kinseyi (assembly GCF_010883055.1). NCBI lineage: Eukaryota > Metazoa > Arthropoda > Insecta > Hymenoptera > Cynipidae > Belonocnema > Belonocnema kinseyi. The sequence goes on along the minus strand of NC_046665.1, from coordinate 1,868,272 downwards.
GATAATAACATTCTACCCTTCGCAAGAGGATTGAACGATAAGCGCTCAAGATCAGTGAATAAAAACCAATCCTAGTAACTTTAGCGACAAAAGCGATGTCACTATAAGAATCACGCATTAGAAAGTAGTCAGTAATATGTTTAGCCAAACCAATGAGGTATATTGCGCGCTTCACGAAACGATCAAACGCTAAGCGCCCAAGATTTGAACTTGACTAAGAAATAACTTTTTCAAATGCCTTTCACAAAAGAAATGACAGACA
>NC_046665.1:1862392-1867910 GCF_010883055.1 Belonocnema kinseyi | reverse complement strand
TTCGTTTTATTAATACATTCCTCTGCCTTTCAAGACCATAAGAGCTTGTTTCTCTTATGGTTTAAAAAATGGCATTCAGAGTTCGAGTTAATTGCTATGTGTACGATAAAGTCTATCAACCAGGACAAATGGCAATGTTTTGCCTGAGTAGCAGGCAAAACATTGCAATTTTTAGACGCCTTCAACTTCGAAGATCATCACTTGAAGTCGCCGATGAGAGTAGGTTACGTCTCAATTGCAATCAATCGATTCGCAATGAGATAGAGGGGCTCCAACGTAACCCAGGCTGTTTAAGACTGAATGTTCTTACACAAACAGGCTGGCAAACGTGCATGTTCTGTAATGCTGATGTTAATACTCCAAGGCTTTCAATTGAATGTAGAGTTAACGCTTTTATTGTCAAGGACATTTTTATTTCAGAAGAAACAAGAGCATGCTTAAATCATTTCGATGAACATGGTTTCATCTTAGGCCCCTTACTTCCTGGACTACAAGCGATTAATAGACCGTATAGGATTCCGGGAAGCAGTTACTTCTGTTTTTGCGGCAAATTCGTAACGAAGCAAATGTTCATGCGGCCGCGGCGTTTAATAATGAGGACAGTTTCACTGATGAAGAGTTTATAGCTATTGCTCCTGTAACAAAGGAACAATTTAGAGAATTGTATGCATTTTGTGATCCTATTCCGCAGTTACATGGACATGGTACCAGATACGTGACGAAAAAATCTGCTGACTTTCCTTTGCAAAATGCGTCAAGGTCTTTCTGATGAATTTCTGAACGTGATTTTTCAATATTCGAGCCGGCAAGCTATTGCTATCATCGATGGAACTTATGCTTACATGCAGAAGAGCAGTAACTTTCGCGTACTTCGACAGTCGTTCTGCAAACATAAAGCACGTCACTTGGTAAAACCTGCTCTAATTGTTGCTCCAGACGGATACATACTTGAAATACAAGGACCATATTTTTCTGACTCGTGAAGCAATGACGCACAAATGCTCATTAACGAATTTGAAAGAGATGTGGAAGGTATGAGAGAATTATTCGACATTGGTGATATTTTTATAGAGGACCGTGGATATAGAGATGCCCAACCACTTTTAGAACGCTTAGGAAGTGTGTCCAAGATACTACCATTTCTCCAACAAGGACAGAGTCAATTGGTAACGAAAGAAGCAAACGAAGCTCGGCTAATAACGAAATCTAGATGGATAGTGGAATCCAGAAATGGCCACATAAAGTCCATTTTCAAGTCCTTCGAGAAAACTATTCCGATGGCTCATGTACACAATCTAAGGGACTTCTTTCGTATTGCTGGTGCCATAATTAATCGACACCATTCTGTTATCGAGATGCAAGGCGTTACAGCAGAGTTTGTAAGAGAATATATAGCGAGAGCTCGCGAGCCAAATATTGTGCAAGCGCGCGTAGAAGTGGACAATATGCGCTACGGAAATGCAAATTGAAATCGCCTGCATGAACTTTCAAGTACTACAATTTCCTCGCCTTACATTGGAAGAAATGCGTGACATAACAATTGGTGTTGGTTTGATCAGAGTACGAGTATTTTCTCGTTTACGAAATGTGACAGGGTACCAGCTGTGGATAATGTTCAATGAGATCGATGACATAGGGCCAGACAATAACAAAACGCTTCTCGGTTGTTACTGCACATGTAAGTCAGGAGCCAGAACTCTTGGCACTTGCGCACATATTGCAAGCGTTTTATGGTTCCTGGGTTATGCACGTCACCAGCAACACGTGAAGTATCCTCAAACTTCCTTGCTACAAAGGATTCTAAACGCTGCTAATAGAGGTGAACAAGCGAACCCGAATCAAGAGCTAGAAATAGTTTAATATTTCGCAAAAGCTACTGGGATTCGTTCTATTCGCTGATCATGGATGCTTTGCGATCAGCCTTTTGCGAAGGGTACACTGTTATTGTAGGAATGTACGCACTAGTTACTAATGTTACTTTGGGTACCATTTCTGCTTTTAAAAAAGTGATGAATTAGTCAAGTTAAAATTTTGGGCGCTTAGGGTTTGATCGTTTTGAGAAGCACGCTATATGAGTCAACGGTGTAGTCAACGGACTAAGTCAATATTCAGTTGGTAAATATCCAATCAATTAAGGCAAGACATGAGCAGAACTTAATACAGATCCGGCCAATTAAGGCAAGACGTGAGTAGGACCTAGTAAGTATCCGACTAATTAGGGTAAGACATAAGCAGAACTTTGTAAATATCCGGCCAAATAAGGCAAGACGTGAGCAGGACTTAGTAAATAAACGGCCAATTAAGGTGAGAAGTGAGTAGGGCTTAGTAAATATGCAAACAATTAAGGCAAGTCTTGAGCTGGACTTAGTGAATATCCAACCAATTTAAGCAAGACATGAGCAGGACTTAGTAAATATCCGGACAATTAAGGCAAGACGTGAGTAGGGATTAATAAATATTCAAATAATTAAGGCAAGGCATGAGCAGGACTTAGTAAATATCCGGCCTATGAAAGCACGACGTGAGTAGGACTTAGTGAATATCCGGCCAATTAAGGCACGACATGAGCAGATCTTAGTCAATAGCTGGCCAATTAAGGCAAGACGTGAGTGGCGCTTAGTAAATATTTAACCAATTAAGGCAAGGCATGAGCAGGACTTCGATAATATCCAACCAATTAAAGCACGACTAGAGCGGGACTTAGTAAATATCCGGCCTATGAAGGCAAAACGTGGGTAGAACTTAGTAAATATCCAACCAATTAAGGCACGACATGAGCAGTACTCAGTACATAACTGGCCAAGTAAGGCAAAACGTGAGTAGGGCTTAGTAAATATCCAGACAATTAAGGCACGGCATGAGCAGGTCTTAGTAAATATCCAATTAATTAAGGCACGACATAAGCAGAACTTAGTAAATATCCGGCAAATTAAGGCACGACATGACCAGGTCTTAGTAAATATCCGGCCAATTAAGTCAGACGTGAGTAGGCCTTAGTAAATATTCAACCAATTAAGGCATGAAATGAGCATAACTTAGTAAATACACGGCCAATTAAGGCAAGACGAAAGAAGGACCTAGTCAATATTCAGCCGAATAAGGCAAGACCTGAGTAGGACTTAGTAAATATCTGGACAAATAAGGCAAGACATGAGAAGGACTTAGTAAATATCCGACCAATTAAGGTAAGGCGTGAGTAGAGCTTAGTAAATATTAAACCAATTAAGGCAAGATAGAGCAGGGCTTACTAATATCCAACTAATTAAGGCACGACATGAGCAGAACTTAATAAATATCCGGCCCATAAGGCAAGACATGAGCAGGACTTGATAAATATCCAACAAATTAAGGCAAGGCATGAGCAGGACTTAGTAAATATCCATCCAATTAGGGCACGGCATGAGCAGGACTTAGTAAACATTTAGTCAATTAGGGCAAGATGCAAGAAGGACTTAGTCAATATTCAGCCAAAAAAGGCAAGACCTGATTAGGACTTAGTCAATATCCGGCCAATTATGGCAAGACATGCGCAGAACTTAGTAAATATCTGGCCATTTAAGATAATTCGTGAGTAGAGCTTAGTAAATATTTAACCAATTAAGGCAAGATTGAGCAGGGCTTAGTAAATATCCAACCAATTAAGGCACGACAGGAGCAGAACTTAGTAAATATCCGGCCTATGAAGGCAAGACGTGAGTAGGGCTAAATGAATATCCAACCAATTAAGGTAAGACATGAGTGTGGCTTAGTAAATATCCAACCAATTAAGGTACGGCATGATCAGGGCTTAGTAAATATTCCGTCAATTAAGGCAAAACATGAGCAGGATTTAGTGAATATCCGGCCAATTAGGGTGAGACATGAGTAGGGCGTAGTAAATATTCAACCAATTAAGGCAAGACATGAGCAGGACTTAGTAAATACCCAACCAATGAAGGCACGATATGAGCAGGTCTTAGTAAATATCCAGCTGGTTAAGGCAAGGCGTGAGCCGGACTTTGTAAATATCCGGCCAATTAAGGCAAGACGAGATTAGGCCTTAGTAAATATTTAACCAATGAAGGCAAGCCATGAGCAGAACTTGGTAAATGTCCAACCAACTAAGGCAACACATAAGCAGGACCTAGTAAATATCCGGCCAATTAAGGCAAGGCGTGTGTTGGGCTAAGTAAATATCCAACCAATCAAGGCAAGACATGTGCAGGACTTGGTAAATATCCAACCATTTAAGGCACGGCATGAGCAGGTCTTAGTAAATATCCAGCCTGTGTAGGCAAGACGTGGGTAGGACTTAGTAAATATCCGGCCAATTAAGGCAAGATGTAAGTAGTGCCTAGTAAATATCCAACCAATTAAGGTACGGCATGATCAGGGCTTAGTAAATATCCCGTCAATTAAGGCAAAAAATGAGCAGGACTTAGTAAATATCCGGCGTATGCCTTGCCTTAATTGGTTGGATATTTACTAAGTTCTGCTCCTGTCTTGCCTTACCTGATTGGATATTTACCAAGTACTACTCACTTCTTGCCTTAAATGGCCGGATATTGACTGAGCCGTTCTCATGTCTAGCCTTAATTGGCTTAGTGAATATCCAACCAACTAAGGAAAGACATGACCAAGTCTTAGTAAATATCCGGCCAATGCAGGCAAGACATAAGAAGCACTTAGTATATATCCGGCCAACTAAGGCAAGACGTTAGTAGGGCTTAGTAAATATCCAACCAATTAAGGCAAGGCATGCGCAGGACTTAGTAAATTTCCTACCAATGAAGGCGAGACGTGAGTAGGACTTAGTAAATATCCAATTAATTAAGGCAAGACATGAGCAGTACTTAGTAAGTATCCGGCCTATTAAGGCACGGTATGATCAGGACTTACTAAATATCTGGTCATTGAAGGCAAAGCATGAGCAGGATTTAATAAATATCCGGCCAATGAAGGGAAGACGTAAGAAGGACTTAGTCAATATTCAGCCGGATAAGACAAGACTTGATTAGGACTTAGTCAATGTCCGGCGAATTAATGCAAGACGTGAGTAGGGCTTAGTAAATATCCAACCAACTAAGGAACGACATGAACAGGTCTTAGTAAATATCCGGCCAATTGAGGAAAGACATAAGAAGGACTTAGTAAATATCCTGCTAAATAAGGCAAGACGTGAGTAGGGCTTATTGAATATCCAACCAAATAAGGCAAGGCATGCGCAGGACTTGATAAATTTCCGGTCAATGTAGGCGAGACGTGAGTAGGACTTAGTAAATATCCAATTAATTAAGGCAAGTCATGAGCAGGACTTAGTAAGTATCCGGCCTATTAAGGCAAGACATGAGCAAGACTTATTAAATATCCGGCAAATGAATGCAAGACGTGAGTAGGAATTAGTAATTATCCAACCAATTAAGGCACGACATGAGCAGGACTTACCAGGTGTATACATATGAAACCGGTATTTTTTCAAGAAAAAAACACATTTATTTCAAGAGAATGATAACAAATATTTTATTCAAAGTATGCGCCC
>NC_046665.1:1853320-1862292 GCF_010883055.1 Belonocnema kinseyi | reverse complement strand
CAATACGCCAATTAGCACAAATGGTAAGTTCCGACAGTGCCTACAAGTGTGCCTACTGGCCGCTAGATAGCAATACCGGTTTCATATGTATACACCTGGTAGTGAATATCCAGCGAATTAAGGCTAGACATGAGCAGGACTCAGTCAGTATCCAGCCATTTAAGGCAAGAAGTGAGTAGGACTTAGTAAATATCCAATCAGTTAAGGCAAGACTGGAGCAGAACTTAGTAAATATTCAACCAATTAAGGCAAGCCATGAGCAGGACTTAGTAAATATCCGGCCGATTAATGCAAGACGTGAATAGGACTTAGTAAATATCGAACCATTTAAGGCAAGACATGAGCAGAACTTAGTAAATATCTAAATAATTATGGCACGACATGAGCAGGACTTAATGAATATCCGGCTAATTAAGGCAAGGCATGAGCAGGACTTAGTAAATATCCAACCAATTAAGGCAAGACGTGAGTAGGGCTTAGTGAATTTCCAACCAACTAAGGAACGACATGACCTTGCCTTACTTGCTTGGATATTTACAAAGTCCTGCTCATGACTTGCCCTAAGTGTTTGGATACTTACTAAGCCCTACTCATGTCTCGCTCTAACTGGCCGGATATTTACTCAATCCTGCTCATGTTTTGCCTTAATTGACCGGATATTTGCTAAGACCTGCTCATGTCTTGCCTTGATTGGTTAGATATTTACTAAACCCTACTCACGTCTTGCCTTAATTGGCCGGATACTTATTGCGTCCTGCTCATGCCTTGCCTCAATTAGCCGGATATTGACGAAGCCCAACTCACGTCTTGCCTTATTTGACTTAATATTGACTTAGTGCTACTTATGTCTTGCCTTAATTGGCCGGACATTTACTAAGTAATGATCATGTCTTGCCTTAACTGGCCGGATATTTACAAAGTCCTGTCTACATCTTGCCTTAATTACCCGGATATTTATTAACTCCTGCTCATGTCTTGCCTTAATTAGCGGGGTATTCATTAAGTCCTGCTCATGTCGTGTCATAATTAGGTAAATACTTACTAAGTTCTGCACATACCTTGCCTTAAATGGTTCGATATTTACTAAGTTCTATTCACGTCTTGCATTAATCGGCCGGATATTTACTAAGTCCTGTTCATGGCTTGCCTTAGTTGGTCGGATATTTACTAAGTTTTGCTCCTGTCTTGCCTTAACTGATTGGATATTTACCAAGTCCTACTCACTTCTTGCCTTAAATGGCCGGATATTGACTAAGTCCTGCTTATGTCTAGCCTTAATTGGCCGGATATTCACTTAGTCCTGCTCATGCCATAGAGAAGAAGTAAAAGAAATTGCTTACCTCGTGAGTGTATGTTGAATTTGGTATTGACAGCAAAAAATTGCGTTTATTCATTATCGCGGACACTTGGATCTTAGATTTTTGTTGGACACGTGTATTTCTATAAATTGGTGCATTACAACGTGAGTTTTTTTATCGCCGATTCCAAACTTCAAATTTCAATATACAAAACGACGCATCCAATAAATTTTGACGTCAGAATCGTAATCAGCGACCCCAAAAACTCCCATAAAGTGAGTTTCGTGTTAATTATAACAATTTTGCGAATTTAAACTAAAATTTTCGCCATTTTGAATTTTGCTATTTTCATATCAGAATCATAATTATCTATCCTAAAAACCTATGAGTTACTATTTATGACAGGAATTTATCCATGAATAACGGATTAATGGAAAGGGGCTTCTAGATTTTTTAGAACAAACTAGAGTCCCCGTATTGTTTATCAAAATAAGCATGTTCGTTCTGAAACACTGCTGCGACCTAAATCGCTGATTAATCTGTCTAGCGATCACCCTAGGCGAAGAGTTTGACAAAATCATTATATATTATGCTCTACACTCGGTCCCATTATTAACCAAGATCTTTTTTTCAGTGTCTACTACACGATCCGATTGTTGTTAGTGTCACTCGTTACAAACTTATTAAAATAAAAATTGAAATTTGGTAAAAATATAGAAAAAATCGATACTTGTTAAAAAATGCATAATTTTACAACAAATGAATTTTAAACAAATCGTTGCAGGGTTTGAAAGCTTAGGCAATGACCTTCTAGAAAAGTATAGACAAATTGGCGATGGCTTCAACAAGTTGAATTATTTAAAGCCCTGAACAATGAGAATATTTTACAGTGATTCATGCATGCAATTCCGTAGAGAAAGTAGGTTATTGAATGCTAATCCATATTCATTGTACAAAAATAGACCAGAATTACATAAAAACTTTATGTTGCTCATATTAATTCCAGAAAATATTAAATAAAGCAAAATAATTAATGTTGTTCACTAACTTGTGAAAAGACACACCCGGTTTACACACAAGGACTTTAATGTCACCGTACGCACTTTCACCTGACGACACCCCTCAAAAGTTAACTGACGAACTGAATCGCCACTCACAGGAATTGACCCTATTACTATCTAAGATTGTTTAGAGAGGGAAACCGAACTCACATACTTTCCTGAACACAAGATATTCCAGTTTAAAAAATCGTTTATGCGTTTTTCGAATTTCACGTTAGAGTTTCGGTATACGATCTCTGAGAAGGTTACTCTGAAAATTTGTCTTTACTTTTACCGAGGTTTGGGTGCTTCAGAGCCCACTCTAAATTGTGGGTCTTTAGTACTTTTCTGTGTGAAAGGCTCTGTGCAAAAAAAGATATTTAGCAAACAGAAAAAAGGAATGGTAAAGCCGTGGTGGGATAGGGAATGTAAAATGATGAAGAGAAAAATGAAAAAGACGTACAGGAAGCGGAAGGAAGGAACCGCGAAAAGGGAGGAGTACGTAGAAATCAGGAAGGAGTTTAGGCCGATGTGTAAGAAGAAAGAGCAGGAAAAAGAAAAAGAGCTGGAAGAGGAGTTGAGAAGTGTTAAGACAGAATGGGACGTGTGGAAAATAATTAATAGGTTTATTAAACGCAGGGTGGGGATAAGTGAGAAGATAGGGAGCGACGAATGGAGGAAATTGTTTAAGGATTTATTTCAGGGGTTAAATACTCGAAAGAGAGATGAGGGGATTAGGAGAAACAGAGAGGTAGATGCAGAGGAGTTGAAGGACGAGGAGATAGAGAAGCAGATAGGGAAGTTAAAAAAATCGAAGGCAGCCGGGATTGACGGGTTAGAGAACGAAGCGTTGCTGTTTGGCATACAAGAGGTAAGGCAGCGGCTGACGGGGGTAGTAAAAAAAGTATGGAGGGGGAGGGATTCCCAAGAGGGTGGACAGAGGGGTTGATCATATCACTGTATAAGGAAGGGGATAAGGAGAGGCAGGGAAATTATAGAGGAATTACGCTCATGAATACTGCGTACAAAATATACGCGATGGTGTTAGCAGATAGGCTACGAAAGGATGTTGAGGGTAAAGGAATATTGCTGGAGATGCTGGCGGGCTTTAGAGAGAGAAGGAGCACTATTGACAATATTTGCGTCTTGCAACACGTGGTGGATAGAGAATTAACCAAAAAGGGTGCCAAAGTGTACGCTTTTTTTGTAGATCTAAAGAGCGCATTCCCGTCAGTGGATAGGAAAGGTTGTGGAAGGCAATGGAAGAGAGGGGAGTGAAGAGGGGCCTGATCGAGAGGGTAAGAGAGGTATATGTGGAGACGAAAGATACGGTGAGAGCAGGAGAGGGAATCTCTGAGGCATTCTAGGTGGATAGGGGGTTGAGGCAAGGGTGCCCGCTTGGCCTAGTGGTCGGCATATTCTTGCCCAGGGCAGGGTACCCTGCCCTGGCTACCCTACGACCTACTTTCAGGGCAGTACCTGCAAGCTTGACCAGACCACCCCTTTCTTTAGGGGTCCTTTGTTAGAAAATGGGAAAAAAATGTGAGATTAAAAAATTTGTAATTTTGCAGTCATTCACTTGAAAGTAATATATTTGGAACCTCCTTTTTTCCGATTACAAAGACATGTAATTTGTCTATAAAGGTTGAAAATTTAAGAAGTATTTAGTATTAAATTGACTGTAAATCTGATGTTTCTTGATATTAAACTCTTTTAAATTTTTTACTTTTCTAGGCAAGTAATATACCATTGGAATCGGAAAATTTCGTAGATGCTGATAATGCGATTTTCAAATCTCTAGTTGAAAAATTAAAAATTTTTTAATTTCTGTACTTTGACATGCCTGTGGACAAAAGACCCTTGCTGGAATAAGCTCACTCACACTAAGGTACGTGGACAGACCAAAAAGTAGTAGAAAAAATTAAGTCGGGTGGAGCCTGACCATACCTGAAAATTAAGCAAAAAGTTTGCCGACCACTGGCTTAGCCCAACGCTGTTTTCAATTTTGATCGCGGATATGGAAAGTAAGCTAGGGGCCGGAGTGGTAGGAGGAGTTAGGGTAGGAGGAGTCAGGATACAGTCACTCGCATATGCAGATGACATAGTGCTGTTGGCAAAGAGCGAAAAGGCTTTAAAGGAAATGATGAAGGGGTTGAGATGTTACTTGAACAAGAATAGGTTAGAGTGAAATGCGGACAAGTCGAAGGTAATGGTGCTCAGGAAAGGAGGTGGGAGAGATGGGAAAGGGGAGTGGAAGTGGAAGGGAAAAGCGGTACAGGAGGTGAAAGAGTTTGTGTACCAGAGCTTCCTGTTTCGAGGAAATGGTGAAGTGGATGGTCATATAAAAGTGAGAGTGAGATGTGCAAATGTGGTGATGTGGCAGGTGTGGGGGCTGGGGAAAAGATTGTTCGCAGATGATTTTGAAAGGAGAATGAAATTGTTTGATTCGCTATTGATGAGTGTCTTATTTTACGGAGTGGGGGTGTGGGGTTGGAAGGTAAGTAAGGAGGTAAATAGGGTACAGGAGAGGTATGTGAAGTGGATACTGGAGTTGGCAAGGAATGCGCCGAACTATATTGTCAGGAGGGAGACAGCAAGAACGAGTTTAGGGATTATAACAGGGAGTCGAGCGTGTAAATATGAGGAGAAATTTTTGGAAGAGGAGGGAAGTAAATTGGTTATGGAGTGTTGGTGGGAGGAGCAGAACAGACGTAGTGGTGCAAAAATGGAGGTGGAAAGGGAAAGGTATTTTAGAACGAATGGATTGCAGACGGATAAAGTTAGCAGAATGCACGAGGAAGGAAGGAAGGTATATGAGTTGGTTCAAAAGAATGGCATGAAGAAAGAGAAGGCAGAAGGAGAGGAGAGAATAAGAGAATCAAGGTATAACGGAAACAATGTGTGGATTATACCAAGGGAGAGAGCGCAATATTTGTGTAAGAAAGGAGAGCAAGGAAGTCAGGAACTTAAAGCAAGAATGAGGTGCGGTTACGTGGAGAAGTCTAATAGGTTCTGGCTTTCTAGAGAAAAGAGAATGTGTGAATTGTGCGGGAAGGGGGATGCAAAATTGGAGCATTGGTTGGAGGAATGTGAAGAGGTAGAAAGGAGGGGGATAATCATGGAGGTATTGTTGCATGTAAGGGGTGACAAAAGGGCAGTAGCATGAGCGAAGGGGGTGTTGAGTAAGATAGAGAAGAAGAGAAGAAAGAAGGAAGAGGAATAGAGAAAGAAAGATTTTTTATAGGCGAGGAAGTAGATGTAAGAGAAATGTAAATATTGTAAATAGTAGTTAAGTATTAGGTGTTAGCCGCGGAGACAGAGACTGGTAATGCGAGGCATAACGACAAAAGAGAGAAATGCGTGCGAGGTGAGGCATACATATCCTGCGTCGTTTACAGAAGAAAAGATTCTTTCATTTATTTTCAATGTATGTTTATAACAAAAATTTATACAAAATTTGTAGATCTTTCTTTGTTGAATAATTTCTATCATTTAATTTTTTCTCGTCTCTTGTGTGGTTTTTCCAAAATTTTATTTTTTATATTTTTAATTTTATTTTTAAGGCTAAAAGAAAAACTACGCGTCCCATAAAAAAATTATTTCTAACAAAATTTGTAGCTCTTTTTGGGTAAGAAACTTTTATGTATTAATTTTTTCATAGCTTCATTGGTTTGTGCAAAAATTAAATTTTTTTTATTTTATTTTTTACGATTAAAACAAAATCTGCAGGTCCTATAAAAAGGTCATGACCAACTGTAGATCTCTTTCAATGCAGCATTGTTATCGATTTATCTTTTTTCGCACCCTGCGTCGTTTTTCCAAGAAAGAATTTTCTTTTGTAATGTTTTTTTTTGTGATAAAAACAAAAACTACGTATCCTATCCAAAAATTATTGGTAATAAATTTTAAACTCTTTTTTGGATGAACAAATTTCGTTGACACATTTTTTCGTAGCTTGTGTCACCTGTCAATTTTTTTAAGTTTTTTTTTCCAGTTTTAATTCGCCAATTTTTACGAAAGTTATCGTACTAACAGATTAAAAATCGGCAGGCACATTCGCGAAACCCTTTTTTCTGGGTTCAGAGGGTCTCAAAACGTGAACATTTCGCCAAAACTGGTTGTAAGGAGGGGGGGGGGGGGGGTACCAAATATAATACCTTCTCTAACGAGAATGTAAAAAACAACATTTTTTTCGTTAAATATTTTCTTGCAACTTGTGCAGTTTTTTATACATTTGAAAATATAGGCTTATTTTTTCTGCTAAATCATGTTTCAGTTTTCTAAGTGGTTATAAATCATCAAGAAAGTGTGACAATACCTCGCTATTGTTATTGTTATTAACAATAGCAATAGTATAGCATAGTATAGCCAAATAACATCGCGAAAAACTTTTTTTTTATATTTTGTTTCTGATTCACAATTCTCTATCATTATTTGATAATAATATTTATTCAGAACTACTGAGAAAGTTCCTTAATTAAGCACTACTATCGAGATGCATTAAAATAATCATCACATAAAAACCCGCTTATTCATAAGCAAACTTGCTACAGATGACTGTTTATTTAAGATATTGTTAATAACAATAAAAATAGCGAGTTTTTGCCATACTTTCTTGATGATTTATAACCACTTAGAAAACTGCAACATAATTTAGCAGAAGAAATAATTTGTTCTGATGGAAAACGCTAAGTTTTTTAATTTGTTTATAATACTGTTATTAACAATAAAAATATATATCATTCAAATTTTTTGCAGCTATTTATTATAATTGAAAGTTAATTTGAAAGTTGGTTCATGAGAAAAACATCTTCGAAAAAAATAAAATAACCCAATTTGTTTATTAGAATATATATAATAATTTTAATTGTTACCTAATAGTTATTTTGCATTCTTAATACTGCGTCTAGGGGATATTTAGATAAAAAATTGTAGTCTGTAGTAGATTATGAACAGTAAATTCCCGATTCCTCCACCGTCTGAGCCACGATGACTCCCTCGGTGATAATCAAAAAGCAACATTTTTATTTTCTTGACTTTTTTCATATTGAACGTTATTTAGGTGACATTTTTATTGAACACCACGGAACATGTACACAGAATTTCTATAAACAATAGTTTAAAAAATATAAAAAAAAGCTCTAAATTTTTTAATTTTCATCCAAAATAGTTGGCTGACAAACTTGATCTTCAGTTAAGCACACTGCCAGGGTTCACCAAAGACAGAGGAAGTATTCACATAAAAATATTCATGATCTATAGACAAAAAAAACATGTTCAACAAACAATTAAATTTTGACCAAAATATAAGATATTTCAATAAAACATTTGAGCTTTCAATAACAGGGATTTTTTGATAAGAATTATAATTCTGTGTTGGTACATCAGAATTCCTTGTTAGAAATTTCTTTTCTCAAGTGTGGCAATTATATATTTTTACTGAAATTCGCTATCCCTCTGTCAGTAAAAAAAATCATTTATCATTACTATTTCTAATCTTAGCATTGCTGCTTGAAGAAAGTTCAATCAGTGACTAATTAAGCTAAGAAGCTACTAAAACTGACTATTGTTCACGTAGAAAGAGACATGCATCCTATTGAATTTCATATGAAATGCTTTCAATTTCTAAACTTTCAGTAGATAAAATAAATATAAATAAAATTGTAACCAAAAATAGAATAATTTAATTTTCCGTTAAAAATCTAATCCTTACCAAAAAATCTGATTTTCAGAAAAATAATTAAATTTTCTAATGGACTAGTTACATTTTTAGTTGAAAAATTTATTTTCAACAATGTAGTTATATTTTTAAAAATAGATGAATTTTCGATTAAAATGAATCACACAACAAAATAAATTTTTAACAATTCTTTAGGTTTTAAATGCATCTAGATGAATGTTCAAGAGAAAAAGGTAAATTCATAACGAAAAGTGCAAAACAAATACATTAAAATTCAGAAATATTTCCTTTTCGAAATCCTACTTCTACTCTTCTTTATTCATAATGTGTCCCCTAAGGGTTTACATGACTTCCATTCCTTACAATCTTTCCGTTTATATCTATATTTTTTTACAATCTTATCCTTTCTATATATACAATTATTTACAACTATTTACATAAAGCCTTATATCTAGTTCCTTATTTCTATTTTCTGCGATAGCGCAATTTATGACTTATTAGCAAACAAGTAAGCGAGCGAACGAAAGCGAGAGTGCAAGCGAAAGAGAGAGAGAGAGAGAGCGCATGAGAACGCAAACGCATCTTAGTCTACTTAACTTTTACTTTACCATTACTTACAATTTTCACGCTTCTAATCTAAGCGACTTTCGTTTCCTTTTTCTTTCACTTTTTTATATCTCCATTTACCTTTTTCACGTGCATTCTTTCATTCTCTCTCATTTGCTTTTCTAGCACCCTCCAACTCCTTCATTCATTCATCTCCTAATCTATCTTCCCCTAGAATCTTCAACACATTTTCTTGCCAGCTCCCTTTATGTTCCATTCCTCTCCTACATCGTGCCCATACATGCACCCATGTTTCCTCCTCCCATTCACATATTCTACACTTTCTGTTCTCTTCTTTTTCCCAGTACATCCCCTCCCTTACCTCGTTTCCCAATCTAAATCTTGCTA
>NC_046665.1:1841980-1853220 GCF_010883055.1 Belonocnema kinseyi | reverse complement strand
CTTTCTATTAATTGTCTTTCCCTCTCCCTTTTTTCCAATTTTTCAGAGTTTACTACAGTCCCGTCTTCTATTTCTTTGTCATTAAAGAACTCACTCCTTTCTTCTTCTCATCTCGTTATTTCGATCGCCCTCCCTCTCCTCTCTTCTACCTCCATCAAACACTTTCTCGCTAACTCCTCTCCCTTTCCCTCCCTTAGCTTCGTCTCAAATTTCCATGCCCTCTTTCCCGCTCTAATACTTAACTTATCCCTTTACGCTTCTTCTCTCAATATATATCCTGGCGTCCTCCAGTCTGCACCTAGTGTCCACCTTGTATACCTTTCTTGTAAAAGTCTCAATACCTTTCCTTCCTTTCCATCCCCATGTCCCTGCTCCATAACCTAATACCGGCCATACCAGCGTATCAAATGACCACATTCTCCTTCTCCAATTTTTTTTAACCTTTTTTCCCCTATTCCCCATATCTGTTTCATTATCCCTGCTGCTTTTGTATCCTTTCTCTTTTATGAGCTGTACGATCTCTATACCTTTGCAAGATATATCCCAAATATTTATACTCTTTGACTTCTCCTAACTTTATTCCTTTCCATCTCTCTGTACATTCTGTTTTCCTTCCACCTCCTTTCCTAAACCTCATTATCTTTGTCTTTTCTACATTTACATTCAGCTTTTCCCCATCTAAGTATTTCTCTAATCCTGTAATTAGTCCGGCCATCCCTGCTTCATCCTCTGGCATCAACACTATGGTGTCTGCGTATGCCAGTGTGTATATATATATATTTATTTTCCCCTATCCTAACCCCCCCCCCCCCCCCTATAATCTTTAACCTCCTCTCCCTTGCCTTTCTTTACAATTGGTATAACTACTTCTTCTTTCCATAACCCTGGCAACCCCTCTCCTCCACATACTCTATTACACATTATCCATGTCCATTCCTCTAGTTCCTCCCCTCCATATTTCCATACTTCATTTGGAATCTCATCTATACCACGTGCCTTTCCATCCTTCATTATTCCTAAAACTATAACTATTTCTTCCCTTGAAATATCCTCTTCCTCATCTCTTTCTCTACCATATTTTCCCCGCTTTACAACTTTTCTCTCTACTCCTCCTAGCAAATTCAAAAAATATTTTTTCCATTCTATCATTTCAATATCTTGGTTTACTCTTTTTCTTCTTTTTCTTTTTCTATTTACCAGAGCTTCCATACCTTTTCTTCCGTCCTAGCCATCTCCGCTTCTTCCTCAAACCTTTTATTCTCTTCCTCTTTCTTTTGATAACACAACTTAGTATACTCTTTCTTTTTTGCCCTATATTCTTCCCTATTACTATTTTCTTTCCTCCACTTTCTCAATTCCTTTTTGACCTCCGTTTTTTCTCTTTGCAGTCCTCATCCCACCGACTTCTATTTTCCCCTTTACTAACTTCATTTTTGTTTGTGCACTCTAATCCTATTTTTATTTCTCCTATCATTTTTCCCATCTTCTCGTCCACATTACCCTCTCCTATTTTAATATTTCTTATTTTTTCTCTAAATTGTTCTTTTCCTTCCCTTTACCAATCCCCTTTTTCTACACTTTTTACATTTGCTTCCCTTTTACTCATATTTCTATTGCTTTTTTGTCCCTCTAATGTCACAATTAAGAAAAGGGATCACATAATCAATTACCGTTCCCCTTTCACTTCCTGAGCGTGTATATTCTCCTTTTTCATCCCATTCTATATTTCCGTTTAAGATATACCATCCCAACTCCTCCAAGCTCTTCAACAACTTTTTCCCCTCCCCATTTAGTACCTTATCTTTGGATTTTCTTACTCTCTCTTCTCCCCATTCCCTTCCTCCTCTGTCTCCTGTTCCCGCACTGAAATCTCCACCTATTATCATCCTAATCTCTTCTTTATTTTCATCAATCATTTCTTTAATCTCCTCTGCTTTTTCATGCATATCACCGTTCACATAAATCCCCACTACCTTCCACTTCTCCCCTCCCATCATTGCCTGTTCTACTATTACTCCTTCTTTTTGTTCATTCCTGTTTTTCTTATCTTTCCCTGTTATTCATTCATTCCTTACTCCCATCACCATTCCTCCCATTGCCCTGCCCTATTCATTCTTCATCTTAGCATTTTGCACTTGCAATTTGTAACCTCTTGGTAACCTTCCCCTTACTCTTTCCCATCCCTTTTCATCTAGCCACGTCTCCATCATTATGACTACATCCCATTGTGTCAAATTTCTCATAAACTCTCTATGTTTTCTCTCCAATCCTGCTATATTCCAGTAACAAATCTTCCATTCTTCCCTACTTTCGTTTCTCATCTTTTTTTCCTTCTTACTATTTCTTATTTTCCTATCTCCCGTTCCTTTCTCATCTAGTTTCCCTGCACCTCCTTTCTTACTATCTGTTCCCTTTCTTCATTCCAATCCCACCATACTCCATCTATCTGAATTCTCCCATACTTAACTCATGTTTTCTTTCCCTTTTTTCTTTCCTCCTCCGCTATTTTCCTTAATTTATACTGCATCTTCCTTTCTACCTATGTCAAATCATCCTTTATTCTCTCTGAACCACCATATAGTAACCTCTTCTTTGTCATCACCTCCTTCTTTTGTTCCCATTTCTTTAGTTTCACCAGTACCATTATCTCCCCTCTTCGCACTTCCCTTTCTACATTTCGCATTTCCTCTATCTCTACCTTAGCATCAATCCCTTTTAGTACTTCGTCCACGCCTTCCTTCAGCTCCTTCCCCTCTAATCTTATACCCTTTATCACTATGTTTAATTTTATTTCTTCTCTCTCTTTCCTTTCTATTCTTTGTTATATTTTTCTCAGTCTTTCCATCTCCTTATTCCTACTCTCGCCCCCACCATAATCCCCGTTCGAGCTTTCAAGTTTCTTCATCCTACCTTTCACCTCCTCTACCCTTGCATTATTAACTTCTTCCTGCTTCTCTAGTTTTTGCTCCAATGACTGCATCCTTTTTTCTAACTTTTCCCTGATTTCTTCCCTTTTTTTATTTCTTTCTTAACTTCAGCCATTTCCCGCCTAATTTCCTTCTTTAATTCCTCTCCCCTTTTCTCCTGCTTTTCTTTATAAATCCCATTGCATCCATCATACCTTCTCTTCACTGCTTTCCCTCTCCCCTCTCTTCCTTTTGATAAATGCTTCTATTGACCCTACGCTTTTTGCTCTTAATCTTTCCTTTTCTATAGTTTTTTTTTATACATCTCCCTTGCCTTCCATTCCTTGATCTCTTCTTTCGGCGTACTGAACACTTCCTGCTCTAACTCTGTTTCTTCCGCGGAGATACTCGCTCCGCTAGCCATGAATCAAATTCAAACTTTCCCGCCTTCTATACTTCCCTGCCTATATCTATCGTCGCTGTCTGGTACCTGTCTCGCCTTCCTTTATCGCTACCCAACCCTGCTACTACCATTCCGTCAACACAGTCTTCTCACCCTGTCACAAATCTCCAAACTTCCACACAAATCTGTCTCAATCCTCCAAAATATCTACCTCCCCTTTGCAATCTCACAATCCCTAAATTAATCTCTCACATCCACAGCCTTCTACACACTTCCACAATCCACTCACCTCAAATTTCACCACAATATCAGAAAAACTCAGCATCAACAATTCCCACTACTTTACACTTTCATGCCGGAAACGGAAGTCCTACTTCTACTCTAAAAACTACTTGAAGCTCTTTCTTTTTCGGAAATTTGGGACAAGGAAATTTTAAATTGTGGTGAATTTTGACTTGGTACAGAGGTTTTTGAAACTCCTTTCTTCTAAATCACAGTCTTAATTCTTTTAAAAATTTCCCGTTCGCTAAAAGCAAAATATTTATTTTAATCGATGAAGTTCTTTATAAACATCATTGAACACAACAGAGAAAGAAATTGAAAAATAAGTGAATTTTGACAAACAAATACTTCAATTACCCACTAAAAAATATCAGGTCATAAGAAAAAATTAAATATTTAAAATTTTAGTTGAAAAAATTAAGTTTTTACAAATCAAACGGATTTTCAACAAAAGAGTCAAGTTTTCAAACTAAGTGATAAATTTTCAAATAAAAATGATGAATCTTCAACTGCAATTGTTGAATTTTCAGCAAAATAGGAGAGTTTTTAACTAAAATAGTGCATTTAGACTGAAAAAGTTGCATTTTTAACCACAACTAATTCATTATTAATAAAAAAGATAAATTGCTCACCAAAACTTAAATAATTAAATTTTAAGTTAGACAAATAGTAGTCAACCGAACAAACCAATTTTCGATCAGAACAATGAAATAAAACTTTTCAAAGTTATAATTCCTTTTTGAGATTTTTTCACGTATTTGGAACGTTTGGATTGAAATTTGAAATTTCTATTTTCCACTGTGTTTTCGTAAGATTAAACTTAATTATCAAGTGTTATAAACATTTGTAAAAATAAAATTATTTAGTACTTTTCAAAAGTTATACTTTCTTTTGAGGTTTTTTCCTTTATTTTGAATCGTTTGGATCAAAAAGTGAATTTTCTAGTTTTCCAAGATATTTTTGTAAAATTAAACTAATTTGTCAAGTCCAATCATAAAAGTTTTAACTCAAATTGCTTATGATTTTTTGAAGTTATAATTTCCTTTTCAGATTCTCTCCTGTATTTTAAATTGTTTGGATCAAAATTTAAATTTTTTAAATTTCTACTAAATTTTTGTACAATTAAACTAATTTGTCAAGTCTTATACAAAATTTTCAGAATAAAATTATTTATTCCGTGACCTATAGGAGGTCGCGGAATAATAGCAATAGTTTTTTTTGCAACGGCAAAAAGTTTAACAAAATATAAGATGTATAACGCCTGTTGACTGCTACACTTCAAACGCATCGCGTGTAAATAGTCAACAGAAGAGTTACATTTTAAACAAAGTGATAAATTTTTTACTAAAATTTTAAATCTTTATCTTTAGAATAGTTGAATTTTAAAGCAGGAAGGTGGATTTTCAATTAAAACGATTAATTTTTAACTAGAATAATGGAATTTTAGACTAAAAATATGAATGTACAACTGAAAAGATTCATTTTTATGATGAAAAAATGAATTTTCAACGAAAAAAAAAAACATTTTAAAACCAAAAATTGAAATAAATAAGTTTTAAAACAAAAAATAAATGTTTAAACGAAGAAATAGATTTTTATTTAAAATGAAAAATTACTTTTTAACCAAATAGTTTAACTTTCAGTCAATTTTCAAAAAAAAAATATCTACAAGAAAAAACTTCGATTTTTTAACAAATTGTGGAATTTTTAGCTGGAAAATATAAATTTTTAACAAGAAATTGACAATTATATTTTCACCTGCAGAAATTAATTTTTAACAAAACTGACGAATTTTCAACTAGAATGATAAATCTTAGACTGGAATAGTTAATTTTTTTAAAATAGTTTAGTTTTAGCGAAGAGAAAAATACGAAATAAAAGCGAATTACGTATACAGTCATGCAAATACCTGAAAATAGTAATTTCAAGGGCAAAATTGATACTAATCGCGTTTGTAGAAAGAAAAATCGAAATACACGATACTCGAAATGAGTTAGAGTTTTATTCATATTCTAGGAGTAATATGAAATACGAGTGGGATTGCTGGATAGGTGTGAGGTTTTGACTGGGGTGGGTGTCACCGAATAAACACTCTCTTCGAAAAGTGGCATGAAAAAACGCATAAAAAAAGTTTATATTTAAAAAATAGTTACTAACCAAGAACTTACTAACCTCGCCACAAGACGTTGGTAAGAGTTAGGGGCCAACATTACTCATATGACCAATCACAGCCCTGGCGGACCGAAGGAACCGAATGGAGTCTCTACAAAGTACCCGTTAAGACCCTATTGGGCCCACATTCGGTTCCTTTTTTAAAAACTCGGAAAAAAAGCAAAATAAACTTTTAAATTGTTGAAATTCGGATTCTAAGTTAAAATTCCCTATAGAAGGTCACGCAATAATCGCAATAGTTATTTTGCGACGGTAAAAAGTTTAACAAAATATAAGACGTATGACACCTGTTGACTGCTACTTACAGGCCGTTGCAAAAAGAAAAACTATTGCGATTATTCCGTGACCTTCTATAGGGAATTTTAACGTAGAATCCGAATTTGAACAATTTAAAAGTTGATTTTACTGTTTCTTTGAGTTTTTTTTAAGGAACCGAATGGGGTCTTTACGGATGCTTTGTAGAGGCTCCATTCGGTTCCTTCTGTCCGCCAGGGAGGGGTGCCTTCCCGCCCCCACGTGGCGTTGGAATAGAGGTAGATGTATAAGAAACTTCTTAAATAAAAAACGTAATTATTTTTAAGCTTTAACACTGAAAATTACATTTGCACACTTCTAACCTCCGAATTTCGACAGCGTGTTGTAATCGCATGTTTACAACCGATCGACAGCAACCGGCAGCGTTCGGTTTCACTCGTGTCAGTTCGATGACCTTCGCCAATCTTCGTGTATTAATGTTGCCAAAATAGATAAGTGATCAGAGAAAGAGAGAGATCAATCTTCGCTGAACTGAATACTGATGCCCCCGTTAAAGACAAATTTGGCTGTATCATTTCGTTTCTTAGCAGTGTACACTCGGTACACTCGGAGTACACTCGGAGCCCTGGGGCGCAAGGCTGAAATAAATGTTTGGGTCCCCTCAGAAATAGATCACAGATCGGGCCCCATAACCCTATTGTACCCTATATTTAAAAAATGTATAATAAGATGAAAGCTTCCTAGAGGCAGGCATTTGAAAAAAAACGCGAAAACCCGGAAATTTCTGTAAAAAGAAACTGTAAAAATAATCAGGGCTGTCCGCAGTCACTGCTGGTATCTTTCTTTCTCAAATCACTTCTTTGGTCACTTTTTAAAATAAAAATATCACATCAGACACTTTTTATACAATAAATATTTCAATTCAAATCTATACCTACTTCTGAATGATCTTGAATACATGAATAGGTTTTTAAACCTTATAACATTAGTGTTTCTTGATATTATTATTTAACGAAAAAAAAATATTTTTTTAGAATATTTAGCAAAGGAAAAAATCTGTCATACTGTAATATTGCCATCTTAACTTGTAATTTCTTCACGAAAGGATACATTTTGGGATTAAACATTTTTTATTGATTTTTATAGGACTTTAACATTTAGATTAATTTTACGAACATCCCGTGGAAAAATTGAAAATTTAAATTTCGATCTTAATAACTCAAAGTACAGAAAAAAAATCGCAAAAATGAATTATAACTTTTGAAAGTCCTAAACAATTTTGTTTTAACCATTTGTTTATGGAACTTGACAATTAAGTGTAATTTTACGAAAATACCTTGGAAAAATATAATATTCCAATTTTGATTCAAACGACTCAAAATACAGGAAAAAGTATCGAAAAGGAATTATAAATTTTGAAATTCCCTATAGAAGGTCACGCAATAATCGCAACAGTTATTTTGCAACGGTAAAAAGTTTAACAAAATATAAGACGTATAACACCTGTTGACTGCTATTTACAGGCGATGCGTTTGAAGTATAGCAGTCAACAGGTAAAGACCCCATTCGGTTCCTTTTAAAAAAACTCAAAGAAACAGCAAAATCAACATTTAAATTGTTCAAATTCGGATTCCATGTTAAAATTCCCTATAGAAGGTCACGGAATAATCGCAATAGTTTTTTTTTGCAACGGCAAAAAGTTTAGCAAAATATAAGACGTATAACGCTTGTTGACTGCTACACTTCAAACGCATCGCCTGTAAGTAGCAGTCAAGAGGTGTTATACGTCTTATATTTTGTTAAACTTTTTACCGTTGCAAAATAACTATTACGATTATTGCGTGACCTTCTGTAGGGAATTTTAACTTAGAATCCGAATTTCAACAATTGAAAAGTTTATTTTGCTTTTTTTCCGAGTTTTTGAAAAAGGAACCGAATGGGGACCCAATGGGGTCTTATCGGGTACTTTGTAGAGACTCCATTCGGTTCTTTCGGTCCGCCAGGGCTGTGATTGTTCATATGAGTAATGTTGGCCCCTAACTCTTACCAACGTCTTATGGCGAGGCTAGTAAGTTCTTGGTTGGTAACTATTTTTTAATATAAACTTTTTTTATGAGTTTCTTCATACCACTTTTTGAAGAGAGTGCTTATTCGGTGACACCCACCCCCATTCAAATCCTCACACCTATCCAGCAATCCCACTCGTATTTCATATTACTCCTAGAATATGAACAAAACTCTAACTCATTTCGAGTATCGTGTATTTCGATTTTTCTTTCTACAAACGCGATTAGTATCAATTTTGCCCTTGAAATTACTATTTCCAGGTATTTGCATGACTGTATAGGTAATTCGCTATTATTTCGTATTTTTCTCTTCGCTAAAACAAACCGGCAACCAGCAATCTTGCCGGCTCCGGCAACTCACAATGTTGCCGGCGCCGGCCATGTAGACTCCACCTTTTCTTTGTGGTTAAAAATGTATATTTTTGGTATATTGAAATTAACTATTCCAGTCTAAGATTTATCATTCTAGTTGGAAATTCGTCAGTTTTGTTAAAAATTAATTTCTGCAGGTGAAAATATAATTGTCAATTTTTTGTTAAAAATTTATATTTTCCAGCTAAAAATTCCACAATTTGTTACAAAATCGAATTTTTTTCTTGTAAATTTTTTTTTTGAAACTTGACTGAAAGTTAAACTATTTGGTTAAAAAGTAATTTTTCATTTTAAATAAAAATCTATTTCTTCGTTTCAACATTTATTTTTTGTTTTAAAACTTATTTATTTCAATTTTTGGTTTTAAAATGTTTTTTTTTTCTTTGAAAATTTATTTTTTCATCATAAAAATGAATCTTTTCAGTTGTACATTCATATTTTTAGTCTAAAATTCCATCATTCTAGTTAAAAATTAATAGTTTTAATTGGAAATCCACCTTCCTGCTTTAAAATTCAACTATTCTAAAGATAAAGATTTAAAATTTTAGTAAAAAATTTATCACATTGTTTAAAATGTAACTCTTCTGTTGACTACTTACAGGCGATGCGTTTGAAGTGTAACAGTCAACAGGCGTTATACATCTTATATTTTGTTAAACTTTTTGCCGTTGCAAAAAAAACTATTGCTATTATTCCGCGACCTCCTATAGGTCACGGAATAAATAATTTTATTCTGAAAATTTTGTATAAGACTTGACAAATTAGTTTAATTGTACAAAAATTTAGTAGAAATTTAAAAAATTAAAATTTTGATCCAAACGATTTAAAATACAGGAGAGAATCTGAAAAGGGAATTATAACTCCAAAAAATCATAAGCAATTTGATTTAAAACTTTTATTATTGGACTTGAAAATTTAGTTTAATTTTACAAAAATACCTTGGAAAACTAGAAAATTCACGTTTTGATCCAAAAGATTCAAAATAAAGGAAAAAATCTCAAAAGGAAGTGTCACTTTTGAAAAGTACTTAATAATTTTATTTTTACAAATTTTTATAACACTTAACAATTAAGTTTAATCTTACGAAAACACAGTGGAAAATAGAAATTTCAAATTTCAATCCAAACGTTCCAAATACGTGGAAAAATCTCAAAAAGGAATTATAACTTTGAAAAGTCCTGAATGATAATTGTATTTTGACAGTTTTTTGATGACTTGACCATTTAGTTCAGTTTCAAGAAAATACCGTGGAAAATTTGAAATTTTTATCCAAACGATATAACATATGGGAAAAGATCTCGAAAAGGAATCCTACCTTTTAAAAGTCCTAAACAATTTTATTTCATAATTTTTTTATTGGGCTTGACAATTTAGTTTAGTTTTACGAAAATACCATGGAAAGTAGAAAATTCAAATTTCGACCCAAACGATTGAATATACATGAGAAAATCTTAAAAAAGGAATTATAATTTTTTAAAGGCCTAAATAATTATATTTTAACCAATTTTTTATTGGGCTTGATTTACAATCGCTCACAGTTCTTACAAGGGACCAAAAAATGCGGGACACGTGTCTCATTGTTTTTGAAGTAATATCGATTGATGATAGTCTCATCAAAAAGTCTATGTCCCAGAAAAGGTTTTTCCCTTTGAGAATTGTAGTCTTGACCCACGGTCGATAACGAAGGGCGCCCGATGCCGCGTGCAGAGTTAAGGTAAATGCTAGTCTGGACGTTGATTGCAAATACAGTTACAAAACACAGACAGGGCATGTCAGTTCTCTCTGCCTTTTGCTCCATTTCGCAAGGTATTTCGCAAAATTTGGGGACAACATCATCAAAACCTGGCCCTTTGGAAAATCGTTTAGTCTCTAGAATTCTTCTTTTATGTCAGAATTGTGAGTAAAAAAATAAATTAGCAAAGGATTCTAAACGATCAAATGCTGCCGTCTGCTACCCGCTGATTTATATTATTCGCAAAATTCAAATTTATCATGAAAATAATGATTTCCTCAACAAAAGGTTCGATTTTTCAATATTTTATGGATACGAGGATCTCGCAAAACCCCGGATATTCGACATGTTTTCTTTCTTTTGTTCACAAATCCGTCGAAAAAAATATATATGGAATCAGTGCCGTGTCTATAAAAAAAATTCAAAGTCGGATTAAACCAACACCCTTAAGAAGGAAGGTATAATGAAACTTAAAAGTTATGGGTATCTTTTAATTTTTGCAATAATTATTTCAATATTTCAATATTATTAATTTATGCAATTATTTTACTTTATTTTTTCCTATAATTAATCGAATAATTATTTTTATTAGTAGTCATAAAGTCGTGCACAAATTCTAGTAATTTCATTATAGGAAAATAATTATAGGCCCATAATGATTTTTCTATGCTTATACTTTTTCCTAAAGGATAGCCGGAATGTCTATATACTAGTAATTTTTCTTATTTAACCCTCTCACCGTACACATCATTCCAGCAACCATGTGCCGTACACATTGCAAATTGGTATATCGCGATTTCAGCAGCTGATTTAAAGATTAAAAAGTGTTCAGAACATATCGAAATACATGTGTTTTTGGTGTGAAATTTTCCGAAAAATATAATGCTGCAATTGAAATTAACAAAAAATAAATACATTTTGTGATAAAAAAAATTGTTTTTAACAACGTATGTTTTTGAAAAAGGGATTTTTTCTTTTGAAAAATCGTTCTTTTTCCATTTTAATCAAATTTAACGAAACCAACGCGATTTATTAGCTAAAACATTCTTTTT
>NC_046665.1:1838108-1841880 GCF_010883055.1 Belonocnema kinseyi | reverse complement strand
GATGAAAATTATGTATAATATCAATAACATTGATATTGAACAGCTTCTGATATATAGAATCTATTGAATATAAGATCATACTCTAATTATTATTATATAAACTCCTTACTTTAAAAAAACACAATAATGAATTTAATTTTAAATAACATGGATCAAAATAATTCGGCACAATTATTCACAGTAATAATTATAAATTAATTAATAATTATATTATTCTAAGAACTGGAGATAATAAATAAAAAATTATCTCTATTATGATAACATTTTCTAGTTAAGAAAATCATTGAAGACAAAGCTTAGTTAAATAATTAATTTCAAAGGAGTAGATTTGATACATTCTTCTTAATTTATTATTTTATTATGTATAATTGTTACCAACTCCGATCTTCTCTACCGACTTTATCAAATTGTACCCTGTTTTACCAAGTGAGTAGCAGGTAAGCCACCTTTCGTTTTAGTTCCCGTAAGGATAAGGCAAACAGGACGTGCTGCGGTAAGTCGGTCGAAATCAAATACACGGCATAAGCAATCTCCCACCTCATCTCTGCCTCTACAAAGTATCCTTAAAGACCCCACCGAGTTGATCTACGGTTCCTTCTTTAAAAAAGTTAAAAAACAGCAAGATCAACTTTTAAATGGCTGAAATTCGGATTCTACGTTAAAATTTACATTGAAAGTCACGGAGTAATCGCAATACTTTTTTTTTGCAGCGTTAAAAACTTAAAAAAATATCTCTAACTTCTGCTGAAGGTGACTTCAAGCGCATCCATAATAATTTCAGTAGTATGTTGCGCAAGAAGTTTAAAAATAAGGGCGCAGTCCCATGGAGGTAGATTGGTAGAATAGTGGAACAGTTTTGACCAATGAGGTGATTGCTAGAGCTTGTGCAGGCACACCATTGGTAAAAACTGTTCCACTCTTCTACTAAACTACCTCCGTGGGACTGCGCCATTAAATTCTCTCTCACTTGCATCGCAGCGTTGTTATCTGAAGTTTCCACTGCGTGGCGCTAGCATCAATGACAAATTCTCAAAGTTAGGGACAGAACGCTTATTAACTGCTACTAAAAGAAGATGCATTTGAAGCCGCCTTCGGCCCATGTACTAGGCAGTTTGATTAGTCCCTGAAAAATGAAACACGGAGACGTTTTTTTGGCCAAAGTCGGTTTTATTTTTCAACATACTCTCCTTTTAGGTCGATACAGCGAGTCCAACGATTTTCTAACTTTTTGATACCGTCCGAAAAGTACTCGATCGGAAGGTCTCCAAAATACGCCTCAGTTTCAGTTATGAGCTCCTCATTTGAGTAAAAACGCTTACCGGTGAGCCATCTCTTCAGGTTAGGGAACAAGTAATAGTCGCAGGGGGCCAGGTCTGGTGAATACGGTAGCTGAGGTACCAATTCGAAGCGGATTTCATGCAATTTTGCTTGTGCAACTAAGCATGAATGAACAGGCGCATTGTCGTGATGATAAAGCGGTTTTTGCTTCTTCATATGCGGTCGTTTTGCGTCGATTTCGATTTTCAATCGGTCCAATAATGATAAATAGTATGCTCCGATTATGGTTTTACCTTTTTCAAGATAGTCCACGAATATTATGCCATGTGCATCTCAAAATACGGAGGCCATAACCTTTCCGACCCATTGTTGCGTTTTTGGACGCTTCGGAGCACTTTGGCCCGGTGGAACCCACTGTTTTGCCTGTTGCGTTGACTCAGGAGTGTAGTGGTGCATCCAGGTATCATCCAAGGTTATGAATCGGCCCAAAAACTCGGTCGACTTACGCGAAAATAATCCCAAATTTTGCTGGGAAGTTGTCACACGAATTCGTTTTTGGTCCACTGTGAGCAAACGCGGCACCCACCGCGCGCAGAACTTCTTCATGCCCAAAACTGAATGCACGATATTGCCCACACGTTCCAATGATATGCCTACAGCATTAGCTACCTCTCTCAATTTCACTTTGGGATCATTCAACATCATATTATGGATTTTTTCGACATTTTCTGGTGTAGTGACCTCTTTTGGGCGCCCCGATCGTTCAGCATCAACTGTGCTGGTACGGCCACAACGAAGCTCGGTAAACCACTTATGAATTGTTCCAATCGACGGTGCAGAGTCTGGGTAATACATATCCAGCTTGGCCTTGGTCTCGGATATCGTTTTCTTGCGAAGATAGTAGTGTTTGATCAAAACTCGAAACTCAGATTTTTCCATATTAAAAAAAACTCGGAGGTAAGTCGCTTCTCAGTGCTGTAACTTGTAAATGCGTAAACATAAATGGCTAAAGTTTTGTCAGGCGTCATTTGAAGGATCAAGCTCACGAAAATGGTTCACATTAGTGAGTACTAATGCCATCTCTTAGAATTTTCAGGTACTTATCAGACTGCCTAGTAAATGATAGGCATTTTATTTTTTAAAGTTTTTAACACTGCACAGTGGTCAAAAATTGGAAAAAGATGGTCAAAAACACAAAAAAAAAATTTCCCTAAGTATTTTTTACTTATAGATATGTCTCAGCAGTATATGTAAAAGTTATTGCGACATGCAAAGACAATAAAATCTATTTTTACTGAGCGATTGAGTCGGAAAGTGAGTTTCACGAGTAATATTCAACGCGTTTGATACAAGTGAAACACGACTGCACAATAAAAAGGCATAACTTGTGAAATGGTGAACAAATTTCTGTTTTCCAAAATGGAATCATCTCTGAAAAGTAAGTACTTCAATATTATTTAATTAGTGAATCATGCTTGTATTGATTGTAATGTATAAGAGCATGTAAAGTAGGTTGAAATCGTCTCGAATACAAAACGAGAGGTCATATATTTTGATGAATATAAAAAATGTTCTACTGAGTTCCACCGAGATATTTAGTTAAAAATTATGATTAATGTTTTCCTTATTACGTAACAAAAACCAGCTACGGATGGCTGCGGTTTTGAGTTTATTCTCAATTCTTATTTCAAGCTTTATATATGTCCATAACCTGAAAACTTCAAGCCCCTATATATTGAAAACCGGTTAGGTTAATTAATATAGTTATAACACAGTTATGATTTAACCAAGTTTCAATCCAATAAAACAAATAAATTTAGGTGGATTTACTTAACGTTTTTTGACCCGTATGTTTATTAAAAAAATAATTTTTACCTTATATTCATGCAAACTTAACCTAACCTAAACTTGAACTTACTTCTACGAAACGGCCCAGATAAGAATTCGTGCGCGCATGTCACGCGCATGTCGATGCGCACATGAAATGCATTCCAAAATTCACCATGTTCGCCCACATTTTGTGATTGTAACTGAAGTGTGTGCACAAGGTGTAGCACAAAATATTTAATTTATAAATTAACAAAATTTATTTTTTAATGCTTATAAAAGCTATAAATTGCCTTTTAATAAGGATGCCAACCTGTAGGTGTAGCGCAACAGAATCACAAAGAAAAATATCATAGATGTGAAAGAGATAGAGAATCTATATTCTTTGTAATCACGAGAGTGAAAGAGATAAATAGATCTGTACGCCTCTTTCACTCTCACTTTACACCGCCATTCTCTGCGCGCATGGG
Source organism: Belonocnema kinseyi (assembly GCF_010883055.1). Taxonomy (NCBI): domain Eukaryota; kingdom Metazoa; phylum Arthropoda; class Insecta; order Hymenoptera; family Cynipidae; genus Belonocnema; species Belonocnema kinseyi. Next base: position 1,838,305 of record NC_046665.1, on the reverse strand, counting down.
TCTGTGCGGAACTAGCCGGCTAGCCCAGTGATCCCAGATCTGAAACGAGATGTGGTCCAATACTATGACAGGGCTATGTCCGTGTGAATATAGTTGGAGGCGATGTAATTGACTGAGTTGCGCGCGCAACCCATTTCTCCTCTTCTGAATTAGAAAACTCGAAGGTGCACGATTGCCGGTCGGCGCACTTCGGCGAT
>NC_046665.1:1832038-1838008 GCF_010883055.1 Belonocnema kinseyi | reverse complement strand
ATTATACCAAGTATTTATACCAAGAGGGAATTTCGTGCTTTCAGAGTGGACAAGTAAGAGTAAATATATTAAATAACAAGAAAATACCATAAAACCATTTATTTATCATAAAAATTATATCAACACTTAAAAAATACAAGTAAATACTTAATTCTCGGCAAAATGCTCGCATTCAATGCATACAGGTGCACGATGGTCGTCACACATTCTTCGCGTGCAGTTCGGGCACCTCGTGAAGAATTTGAAAACATTTTATCTGTCGGTAAATAAAAATAAAAATAAAATAAATACATATTTTGAGGGACTTTCATAAAAACTCTGTGATTATATGTTTAGTATATTTTCCAAAAACATTTTTCTTACCACAAAGAATATTGCAATTTTTCCAACTTTGTTGTCACAACTTCCAGTTTTTACAATATGATGAGCAATTTTGTAAGATTTATGCATGCTTATATGATGTTGTAATACGGTGGCAAAAAGACAAGAAAATTTTTCAGCTCTGGCAAAATTGAAATTAAGAGAACTTTATCAGTCACCAGAAAATTAGTGTACGAAAACTTTTTACCGGCAGTATATATCTTAAATACACTGTATGCCGTTGAATTTTATATAATTTTATATAACGCGGACTCAACGACAATAGATGCTAAAGAGGTACCGCATATTTGTCCTAGTGCGGGTATACCTAATAGTAGAGACATTTTAAATTTGTAGTCTTCATTATATTGAATAATTTGAAATTTAAAGCCACACTGTAAAAAACATTGCTGAAAATTACATTTCGTCCTGTGACTTCTTCCTATTATTGTTGTGGGAAAGTTACACGCTTCTTGTAAATTTACAGGGATGATTAGAGGAATTTTACCATAAATGAATTAAATTTACAATGAACGTGTAATTTTTCCACATCATAGGACATAAAAATACCAGTGATTGTTGTGGGAATTTCGCACTAAAGTGTAACTGAAATAAAAATTTAATTTCACAACGTTTACTGTTGTACTTAGAGTAACTGGCGAAATATTCGAAAATTGGACAAAAAATTAATATAGTGGAATAAATCCTTTAGAAATATCAGAAAGAAGCTCAATGTTGATAAAATTTCACAATCGTTTATTATGAACGCAGAGTATGACTTGCATACTCTCATCCCGACTAACATCCTGCCATTTCTTTGATATTTTAGTTAGCAATACTTTGATAGTCCTTCTGATGTTGTTTGACATCTCATAAACGATTCCCAGGTTTTCAGAAGCATTTCTTTTTCTATAATGTCTAAGAATTCTTTTTGGGCTTTGAGGTAATTTGGATGTTAAGTGATCGAATATTTCCCTCCTGGTCATTAAAAAAGTCTTATTGTCAGGTACAGGTTCTAAAAAATTCACACAAAATATTTGTTAATACAAATTTTAAATTACAAAAATGAGAAATAAGCCAAAAAACTAAAGCGACGGGTCACTCCCAGATAACAATTGGTGCGCAGGATGCGCGCACTGTGGAGGCATGTGCACGGATTAATCCGCGCGACGTGCATTCCGATCAGCACTCAGATACGCCTTCCATGGAGGCGCATATGCGACGCACGCCATGCGAGGCACGCGCGTGCTTGTATGAAGCAAGCACACCGGTGCCCGTGGACTGTCTTCAAATTTTCATGTCTTCCCAGATGATAGCGCGGGTAGTAGGGCACAGCAAGAGAGATGTATTAGATGCAAAATGCTCAATATCTATACTTGCATTCTATTACTTTTATATTCCTCCTCTTGTTTTAATGGCATTATTCATATAATTGTAAAAATTATACAAGAATTATTACTGCGTTCGTGAAACCAACTGACACTTGACATAACCAAACTTAACCTGTAAACAAACTGGATACTCCATAGCAGACGATAATTTCTAATTTTATATTTTCACTGAAGTGAAGCTTTAATCTGGGAAGGCATGCAACTCCGAGGACAGGCGATCGCGAGCTGGCGCCAGTCGAAATACATGGCGTGCGATCTCCTTGTAGTACTTTGTGATTCTCATGAAGATAGAACCAGCACACACCGACGCTTTGCAATGTTGCAAAAGGCACTGGGCTAGCCCAGTGATCCCAGATCTGAAACGAGATGTGGTCCAATTCTATGACAGGGCTATGTCCGTGTGAATATAGTAGGAGACGATGTAAATGACTGAGTTGTGCGCGCAACCCATTTCTCCTCTTCTGAATTTGAAAACTCGAAGGTGCACGATTGCCGGTCGGAGCACTTCGGCGGTTCTATTTATATCTCTCTCTACTTTGAAATAAAATGAAGAGATTGGGATTATAATATTTCCAGATTTTGATTCTGGCGATTCTCATAATTTGAATACTTCGCGCGCCTCTTTATATGCGTATATTTTGAGGTTGTGTTATTTCAAGTATAAAATATAAATTATATAAATATTAATACTATTATATATATAAATATATACATATATTAATAATGATAATATTATAATTATGTGATATTATAATGGTCTTATTTATATCTTGATCCGCATTTGAAAGAAATTAAAGAAATTGGCGATTTTGAAATTCATCTCGTTTGGATAAAAACTCAATTATTTGATTAAAAAATTAATTATTTTGTTGAAAATGTAACTATTTTGTAAAGAAGTCCTCTTTTCTATCAAAAGTTCAACTACTTTGTTAAAATTGTTATTTTTTTCATTTGAAGGTTCATCTCTTTCGTTGAAAATACATTTTTGAAACTGACAATTAATCTATACCATTTTTGGTTAAAAAATCATGTATTTTATTACAAATTCATCTTTCTTTGTATACATTAATTGTTTCATGGAAAATTTATACTTTTTAATTAAAAATTACAATTTTCGGTTGAATTATCAACTGTAAATATTTTTGGGTTCCAAAGTCGTTTTGTTGTAAATGCAACTATACTGTTATAAATTAAAATCATAATTTTTGGGTGGAAAATTTGATTATTCACTTAAGGTTTAACTATTTATTAAAAAAATTAATTCTTTCTTATTAAGGATTCATAATTATAGTTGAAAATTCAACTATTTGCCTTTAAATTGTTAAAAATTCAGCTTTTTTGTAGATAATACTATTTCTGACTTTACAATTAAATAATTTCGTTGAAAGTTCATGTATTTTGTTGGAAATTGACCTTGTTTGGTACATCTTCTTGGGTTTAAAAGTCGATTAATTCACTAAGAGTTGAACTACTTTGTAAGAAAATACTTTTTTTAACAAGGTTTTTAAATTATGGTTGAAAATTTAACTATTTGGTTGAAAGTTCAACTCTTTGATTGAAAACTAATATTTTGCGCTTGAAAAATTCAACTTTTTGTAGATAATTCATCTATTTGACTTTAAAATTAAATAATTTCGTTGAAAATTCATGTGTTTTGTTTAAAATTTGTCTTTTTTGTAGATCATTAATTTTTTTAGTCGAAAATTCATCTGATTGGTTGACAATTTAACAACTTTGTTGAAAATTAATTTTTTTTTCTGTTAAAAATTATTTATCTTTATCTGAAAATGTAACTATTATATGATTGATTAAAAATTAATTGTATATATTGGTTAAGTTGGAAAATCGTTTTTCTTTATAGAACATTAATCTTCTTGGTAAAAAATTCACCTTTTCCCTTGAAAATTTGACAATTTTGTTGAAAATTCGTTTTTTTTCTTGTTCACTTCAATTTTTTAGCACAGTTTTTATCTGGAAATTGAACTATTCCATTTTTGGTTGAAACTTTCTCCTGTACATTGTATTAGTTGAAACACCAATTATTTGATAGAAAATTAATTTATTCTGTTCAAAAGTAAACTTTTGGGTTGAAACTTGACTTATTTTGTTAATTAGGTTTTTTTCCTAAAATTAAAAAACTGCAAAATAAAAAATTCCCTTAAAATAGTCCTGATTCTTTTTTTTTTTAATTTTTAAAATCTTTTCAAATACTCACTTAAAATTAGTTTTTAAAAATAAAAAATTATTTTTAATTTTCTTAGCAATCACAACAATTTTTCTGATTCTTTTTAAATATTTTACAATTCTCAAAAAGTTAAATTTTTTAAATCTGCAAACATCTACATCGTGTTTCAAATTATTTGAAATAATTTTAAGTTTTAAATTGTTTTAAATTATTTGAAATAATTTTTTTTAAGTTTAAAATTAATTTTGAATATTTTTAAAAATTAAAATTGTAGCGTTCCAAGTAAAAATTTAGCTCATTACAAATTTAACAATTCAAGGCTTTCTATTTCGAACCATTCTGTTAAAATTTGTATAGTTTTTAACAGTTGTTTGTAATGGATTGTTTTAAATGAACAATCAAATATTTCTGATAATTAACAAGATTTTCTTTTTTTAATTAAAAAATTTCAAATTGAATGGGTTAAAAATAAAATTTTTTTGGACTGAAATAATATTTGAAGTTATACTTGAAAATACTTTTATAAACTAATATCTATTAATTCTTTAATTTTTAACGGATTGAGAATTATCTTGTAAAATAAAATTATTTTTTAATTTTCAATACCTAAAATTAAATTTAAACCATTTTATTTAAAAATTATTTTTATTTAAAAAAATCATAATCGAAAACAAATAAACTAATTTTCTATAAAATAATTGGCGTGTTAACTAATGCAAAGTACAGGATAAAGATTCAACCAAAAATGGAATAGTTCAATTTCCAGATAAAAACTGTGATACAAAATTGAATTGTACAAGAATAAAAAAAACGAATTTTCAACAAAATTGTTCAATTTTCAAGGGAAAAGGTGAATTTTTTACCAAGAAGATTAATGTTCTTTAAAAAAAACGATTTTCCAACTTAACCAATATATATATACGATTAATTTTTAATCAATCCTACAATAGTTACATTTTTAGATAAAGTAAATTAATGATCTACAAAAAAAGACAAATTTTAAACAAAATACATGAATTTTCAACGAAATTATTTAATTTTAAAGTCAAAAGGACGAATTATCTACAAAAAGTTGAATTTTTTAAGCGTAAAATATGAGTTTTCAATCAAAGATTTAAACTTCCAATCAAATAGTTGAACTTTCAACCATAATTTAAAAACCTTGCTAAAAAAGCGTATTTTTTTACAATCTCAATGAAATAATCGACTTTTAAACCCAAGAAGATGTACAGTTGACACTTCAACCAAACAATTGAATTTTTAATCAAAAATGACGCATTTTCAACCAAAAAGATTAAATTTCTACCAACCAAGGTTAATTTCCAACAAAATACATGAACTTTCATCGAAATTATTTTATTTCAAAGTCAAAAAGAGTATTATTTACAAAAAAGCTGAAGTTTTAACCCAATTTAAAGGCAAATAGTTGAATTTTCAACTATAATTATGAATCCTTAATAAGAAAGAATTAATTTCTTTACTAAGTAGTTCAACTTTAAGTCAATAATCGAATTTTCCACCCAAAAATTATGATTTTAATTTTTAACAATATAGTTGCATTTAAAACAAAACGACTTTGTAACCCAAAAATATTTACAGTTCATAATTCAACCGAAAATTGTAATTTTTAATTAAAAAATGTAAATTTTCCATAAAACAATTAATGTATACAAAGAAAGTCAAATTTGTAAAAAAAATACATGATTTTTTAACCAAAAATGGTATAGATTAATTGTCAGTTTCAAAAATGTATTTTCAACGAAAGAGATGAACCTTCAAATAAAAAAAAATAAAAATTTTAACAAAGTAGTTGAACTTTTGATAGAAAAGGGGACTGTTTTTACAAAATATTTACATTTTCAACAAAATAATTAATTTTTAAATCAAATAATTGAGTTTTTATCCAAACGAGATGAATTCCAAAATCGCCAATTTTTTAATTTCTTTCAAATGCGGATCAAGATATAAATAAGACTATTATAACATAATTATAATATTATCATTATTAATATATTTATATATAATAGTATTAAT
>NC_046665.1:1830723-1831938 GCF_010883055.1 Belonocnema kinseyi | reverse complement strand
AAATATTTCACAATGATTTTTAGAGAATTTACCAGTATTTCACAAAGAATTAAATGATTTCCCAAAGAGTTCAAATATTTCAGAAAGATTTCAGATAGATTTTAAAGATTGAACCGAAGATTTCAATAATTGCCTGATGATTTTGCAAAGATTTTGAAATTTTATGAAGAATTTACAAAAATTTAAATATTTCGCAAAGGTTTCGGATAAATATAAAAGAATTCGGAAAGGCTTCTATTATTCCACATAGATTCCAGATCGATTTCAAAGATTAAACAAAGCAAGAAAGAATTAAAGGTTTCTATATCCTACGATCGGATGAGTTTAAGCAAAGATATTATTATCTTTGGTTTAAGCATTTTATTTACGAGTAGGCAAATCAAGACTTTGGTCCTCCCTGGTCGATTTCTATGGAGGCATTGGCCCCTGTGTCCCCTTGGCAAGGCTGCACCGCCTCTGATGGACATTGGAATAGGAGGGTACTAGCCTCATGCTACCTAACTTGGGCGCGGGGATTGATCATAAGTTACAAGGGGGAGTGGACCATGTTGGTTTGCAAAAGCAATAAAGGTTTAGCAATCCAAGATCTAGGTAGAACAGCCCGCTCGTTACTTAGATCCGGGAACGACATGCCTATTCTGCCGTGATTTGGAAAAACACCATTAATTGCAAATCGGATAAAGTCACCTGACGCAATTAACAGTAGGCGGCTCAAGGGCCTTATCCAAATGCAGTTAACCGTGTTCTTCCAAATCAAGGCAGTATTTCTCTCCTATTCGTATGTTCATATCAAATACTAAGATTTTTAAATTTTTTTACGATATTGACTAAGTTCTAATTGAATTTGCTTGAAATTTAAGAAAAATACATATATTAAAAGATTTTTGTATCAGAATCTCTGAAAAAAATGACCAACTTCATTTTTTTAAATTAGACTAATTCAGAGTGATCAAAATTGAATAATGTAATTGAAAAATAATTTTTAATTCGAAGCGATTACAATTTTATAATTAAAAATTGGTCAAAGTTAAAGCTTTATTATTTAATGAAATATTAGTAATTATTAACCACTTAATTAAATATAATATCACATTTGAAATCTTAGGTAAAAATATTTTCAAATTAGTATTAATAATTTATCGTATCGATATTCAGGAAGAGTTCCACCAAAAATAATATTTATATCAATTATTATTAAACTTTTGATAAAAAATA
>NC_046665.1:1825452-1830623 GCF_010883055.1 Belonocnema kinseyi | reverse complement strand
TGAAAGAGGGAGCTCTTCTTAATATTTTGACACCAAAATCATGTCGATACACCTTACCGACTGCGAGTAAAGCCACCCACGCTTTAACTTGACAGACTATATTTCAAAAAAAAATACTTTCAAGAACTTCATTGTTTATTATCAGTGGTGTTGTTTGTCAGGCAAAAGATTAATTTTATAAAAATGCTTGAACGTTTCAAAATGTAACAAACTTTTTATTCAGAGCTTTTTACAACGTTATTTTTAATTGTATGATTTTAATGATTGATGGCTCTTTTGCCTTGAAATTAGAATCGCATATTTTAGAAAATATACCTACTATATACACACAAAATACTACCTTAAAGTGTACAGTTATTCAAATAAAATAGAAGAAAACAGTAATATAAGTACTAAATATTTTAATGTAACATACACGATTGTAAATTCCTACATATTCAACTGCAATCGGTTTTACAACATAGTTTTAAGTTTGAGAGTATATGACCCATATTTATGCAAGGCCTTTTAAGTTTGAACCCCTCAATTACTTCCGGGGAAAGCCTAGAAAGCATTCTTCTGGAATTAAGTAAGAACCGTATATATCTTTGTCTATAGTCCGTATACCTGGTTGAACCTAATAAATTTTGGAAATTTTCCTCCTTTTATGGTCTACTTCTGCTGTAAGAATACTCGATATGAATGGCTGCGTAGTTGTGAGCCCAAAATTACGAAAATAGAATTAGCACCTTATTGCGGTTAAAACACTGTTTAAAAAAAAGTAATTGTTTAAGTTTTGTAATTTTACATAAAAAAAACATTCATTCTTTGAAAAAAGGTGAATTTTAAACGACAAATAGTTCAATTGACAAACAAACAAGAATGGAATAAATGGAATAGTTTAATTGCCAGTTTAAAAAAATTAATATTTTAAACAACAAAAATGAATTTTCAACCGAATGCATGAATTTTTACCCACTTACCTTGAAGAAATCAAAAGATAAATTTTCAACCAAAAATGAAATAGCTGAATTTTCAAATAAAAACATTAATTTCCAACAATATAATTTATTTTGTATCCAAAGAGCTAAATATGCTACTAAAATCGTAATGTTTTAACCAAAAAGATTTATTTTTAGTTCAAAAAATTAATTTAAAATTAGAAAAAAACGGGTTTTCAACCAAGTGGATGAATTTCAACTAAAATGATAAATCTTCAACAACAAAAATCAAGTTTCAACAAACCCCTTCAACTATTAACTTGTAAAATTCTTTAATTTTTACCTACTAAATGTTTCAATGTATACAACTTTAAGTATTTCTAAAAACTTGTTGAATTTCATATCACAGTTTAAAATTAATTATTTAACTAAGCATTGGTTTTAATGATTTTTTCAACTATAAAATGTTATTAAAATAAATAAATTTTTTAAATTTATCATCTTCAGTTTTTAGAACAATAATACTTTGATAATAATAATATGAATAATTATACCTAATTATTTTAATATATATTATTTAAATTTCAAATTATTATTATTGTTATTATTATGTTTTCTTAAAAGATTAGGAGTTTATAGAATAATAATTCAAGGATAATTTTTAAATTCAATATACAATTTTGAAGTATAAGTTTCTGTTTAAAAAAAATTAAGAGAAAAATGTTCTCAGCAAGTATGCATCGACGGAAACAAACTTTTTGAAAAATCATTTTCGAAGCAATGTTTTTTGGCTTCTGACATTGGTTTTATTAAAAAAAAGTTTAAGTGCATTTTTCACGTAATTTTTACGTACAGAAAGTTTTCTTTTGATTTTGAATGAAAAATTAAATACGTATATTTAATATCATACATACATACATACATACATATATACGTATATATACATATATAATAATAATTACATAATTTTCATACATTTCTTTTAATGTTTAACAAAGTTCTATTTGTCGCAACAATTTTAATTGCTCAAGCAGTTATTTTTCGATAACTATTAAATAGAAGACATATAATTAATTATGATTTCTAAAGTATTTTTGGAAAAGTAATTATTTAAACAAATATTTGTTTAAACAATTAAAAAGTGGTAATTTTTTTCTTTCCATACGCTATAAAGTCAGAAACATAATGCTATGTGTTCTATTTTACTGCAATTCTTTTAGTTACCGAAAAAAACTGCTTTAGCAAATAAATATTGTTTAAAGAAAAAAAAAAGATTAAACAATAAAATAAATGTGTCAAAATTATATAATTATTCAACAGCAAGTAGCACATGATACCAATTTGAATAAAATTGGACATCTCTGGCTCAATTGACAAATTTTTGAAAATAGACAATAATTAATTGTTCAAATAATTACGTAATGTTTTTAGACAAATTTACTACTTCATACAATGACAAAATATTGCATTTCAATAAGAAAATAAGATCATTTTTTCAATTTCTAGGGAATAAATTATTTTTTAAATAATTAACATTTGTTTAAACAATTCAAAATTGTTTTAAAAGTCAAAGTGATTATTAAAATTGTATATTAATGATTATTTTTTAGAAAACGACGACGGGAATTGCTGAAACATAACAATAAGCATATCTGCGACAACTTATTCTAATTTTAATCTTTTGATTGCCAGTAACATATCGTTGGAATCGCAAATAAACGTACATTTCGAATATAATATTTTTAAATTGCTTATTACAATATTATAAAAATGTTATGTCACGTGTTTTATTCGTCATGAGGACAAAAGAGCCCCCCTCAGGCAATGTTCGACACATCGCGAGGGTACGTCGAGCAGGTAAACCGCGATCAAATGAAAATCGCTCTGCTAAATATTTGGAAAAATTGGAGTAAATTTAAAAGATATTTAGAACTTTTACTCATCTTTTAAAATTATATACATGTTTGTAACATTTAAAAAAATGTTGCTAACTTAAGTCAAGTTCCTTACTATCTACCGATGTGTTTTTTGTTTGAAAATTTTTCAAATGTTTTGAAATATTTTTTAATTTTCTCTTAGATTTCATTATTCAAATTAAAAAATTGATTCCAATTTTTCCATGCTTACATGTTGAAATAAGATATAAGAAAAAAGACGCTTGTTTGAAAATAGGTATATTTAATAGAAAAATAAAAAATTTCCTATTCATATTTGGAAGAGATAATTTAGCACGAAAGTTAATCAAGAATTATTCAAGTTTTCAAGGCGACCTCAAAGTCAAATCAGAAACTGGTTCAAAAATTTCAAAATTGGAAAATGTTAAGTTGAAATTTTTTTAAAATAAATAATTTTCAATATGAAGCAATTAAAATTCGAGAATTTGCAAACGAAAACTAAATTGAATGTTTCAATGTTTGTAAAGGTTTTAATTCAGTATTTAATATGAAAATTCAGAACTCTAAGACTGTAACCATTCAAAACTTCGAATTTTTATTTATTTTTATTTTACACAATGTAATTTTTTAATTTCAACTAATTCAATTAAAATAAGGGCCGCATTTTGAGGCGTGCAAGCCGTGCGGTTGCACAGAGCGCTATGGTTAAGGGGGAGGGAGCATGCGATTTTACTCCCTACCTTCCTCGACCTGTGTTTTCAGGTTTCTGGAAAGGTGACAACTTGGTACCTGTTTGTCCAAGTCTAGTCTTAAGATCCGTAATAGCTTTTTCACTTATCCATTCAAAGATTTGAACTAAGATTGTCTTTCGATGATCATTTCTTACGATACTTTGTAAATTTATAATAATTATTAACCACTTAAACAATTTTCATAAACATATTAAGAGGTGAGGTATTTTTCAATTAATAAACACAATTTGTTTACGAAGTTAATTATGATTGTCTTTGCTATGACTCTTTTCTAAGGTATTTGTTAAATCTACAAGAATGGTTAATTATTTAAAGAACTTTCATAACAAATTCAGAATTTGGCTATTTTTCAAACGAATAGGGTCAGTTCTTTTTACAAATTTAATTAAGAATGTCTTTCCGATTAATTATAATAATTGCATTTTCAAGATTTATTATTTAAACTACTTTCATGAGCAAATTAAGAGTTTGGGCATTTTTCGAAGAATAGGCCTAATTTGTTTACGGAATCAACAAAGAATATATTTCCAATCACATTTTCCTACGACATCTTGCAAATTTACAGTAATGATTTATTATACAAATAAATTTCATAAACAAAATCAGAACTTAACTTTTTTTTAGATTTTGAACCATTTGAACATTTTAAACAAATTAATTTTTATAAGAAAATGTATGCACTATATATTTATTGAGAATTAAAAAAGAAATTAAAACTCTATAATGGTGAAAACTTTCATTTTCATTAGGTTCAGTAAGTATCTATTTTTATTAATTTCTTAAAGTAATTTCATAATCTCTTTAGTTAAATATTTTGCTTTATCAAGATTTTCTGTAGTATATTTTCTCTTGCAATACTTTTCTCCATATATTTGACTGTGATTAATCAGTTGAACCTATAACCAGTATTCTTATCACTTATTGTAATATGATTTTTTATGTTTAAATCCACGCTGGAACAGAAGTCTCTCAACTTCAAATTCTATTCGCATTTGAAATTTTGTCTTTACTAAGGCGATCGTAAAATCAGTGCATTAATTTTAGTATAATTAAATTACAATGTAGCTACATACGAGGTTATTGAAAGTACTCGCATTTGCCTAAACATTTAATAAAAATGTTTAGTGTTGCACAATCATTTATTCTGCATCGTGAGAGGGCACCCACGCGAATCCGTGTACAATTAGAAGTTATTAAAGTAAAAATGATTATCGTGGTATTTTATTGAATTTTATTTCCAAATAAAATAATTACAAGCAAAGTAGTGATTCGCGCGCCGGGCGCGCGTATGAGCTTTTCTTTTGTTGAAAATTCGTCTTTTTGGTAGATAGTTCGTCTGCTTGATTGACAATTAATCTTTGTAGTTAAAAATTCAAATGCTATTTCCTTGATAATTCATGTATTTTTGTTAACAATTCGCCTTGTTGGTCGACAGAATGATTTATTTAACTGAAAATTTAACTAAACGCAGTTGATAATGAAGCTATTTTGTTGAAAGTTTTAAAAAAATTAACGAATCCAGTTGAATATTCCTTCAATTCAGTTGACAATTCATCTTGTTGATTACAAATTTTACTGCTTTGTTGTAAATGATTTTTTAAACT
>NC_046665.1:1811389-1825352 GCF_010883055.1 Belonocnema kinseyi | reverse complement strand
TTCTTAATATTTTGACACCAAAATCATGTCGATACACCTTACCGACTGCGAGTAAAGCCACCCACGCTTTAACTTGACAGACTGTATATATATATATATTTATACCTTAAATTTCGGTTTAAAACACTATAAATCTGTAAAAGTAGAGGAGAGTACTCGAATATGAGATAGTCTCGTAATATGAGAAAGCGGGGTATCAGACCCACTCTGTTAGTTCTATCACTAACTTGTAGCCCTTGAAGAAAGAGTAATTTCGTGGTATAGTCCATTTTTCATTAGGCTTCTAAAGATTATAGGAGAACTTTTTGTGAAATCGATGGTGGTCGAGTTCTTGGAAGGGAATTCTTTAAATCCTATTTATTATTCATTAAATATGTATTTAGCAGTAAAGTTTGTCAGGAGTGATGGGGATTGAATAACTAAGTAGGAAAATATCGATAGTGTTGAAGTTTTTCATTGTACAGGTCAGACATAGTAAGTGCATAATTGCACGGTGTGGTTCTCATAATATGAGATACCTGTGGTTTTTATAACACTGTGGCTGCGCGGGGGAAATTGGTTACAAAAATGTTTGCGACTACTGCAAAAACTAAATATATCTAAATAACAGTAAATTTATACTTCGGAAACATAGAATGAAGTTTTTCATTAAAAATAATACTTTATTTTGCATTTTGTTAGCTATTTCCTGGGGTATCTCATATTATGAGAATAGTCTGACGAGTTTGGAAAAAAGCACTTTTTTACATTTTTTGTATTTTCAAAATAAAAAAAATTTTTAATAAAATTTTTTATTTGAAATTCTTATGAAAAACTAAATTTTCTTTAAAATACAAATATTAATTTTAAATTCAGTACATAGAATACCGACAATCACGCCAGAGTTGGTATCTCATATTTGGGTACTCTCCTCTATATATGCATTTTAGCTACAAATTGTATATTAATTAATACAATCTGTAACTGATAAACGTATATTATAATAGTTACTTAATTTTAAATGGATAAATTGGCTTTATCCTCTGCTTGATTTTATACAGAATTGTGAATTTTGATAGCATTCAACATTTTAAACAGAAAAATGTTTAGCTCTGTCATAATTAAAATAAATCAAACTTATCATTCATTAAAAAATAGGTGAACATACAACTTTTTCCGGTAATGTAATAAAATTATAAGTCATAATTGATGATTTATAGCATATAAATAGCTATGTAACGATATAATATTTAAAATTTTAATTTTAAAAATAAATAATTAGTTTTCATTATATAACTACTCACTAATAATTGTGAATCATTAAAATAATAATATAATAAACACTTAATATTCGAGTGGTAAATAAATATGCAGCACATCATTCACATTTATGGTAACTCCTGTAATTGTAACTGCGGTGGTAACTCATTTTTAAAATTCTCTAACTTAAGCAATTACCGACGCGGAACGTCTGCAAAATGCCGAAAACTGCGAAGTAACTCCAAGGAGTTGACCCACAAACCAATAGGGCGCTTCTAGCAGTCGGATTTTGACGGAGTCTCTTATTAGTCTTATTCCATTCCATGCGCAATCTCTCAACTCATCTCTGGTAGAGGCTTCTTTCGGTTCCTTCGGTCCGTCAGGGATGCTAGAATTTTAATCTGAAAGTTTTTCTAAAAAGGGTTTGTATAGTGACTGCCTTATGACTCAAAGCGGCATTCATTTATAAAAATATTGTACAAAATACATATTTGTTGATAATGGAGAAAAACACATCACCTGTGCGTTAATTTCTTTTCTCATTGTCCCATGTTTGCGTTTCACCGCAGATGACGTAGACTGACAAAATTTTACGCACTGACAATGCGTTAAACGGAAGCATATAGCTGATTTGAAAATGAAAACAAATGCAAAAGCTGACGTATTTTCCAAGCCTCTGGACCAGGACTCACCAGAAGGCAGTCATTGACTGCATTGACTGCTAGTGGCAGCCAAGAGACTAGGTCAAACTGGCCCTGATAAATCTTGTCGTTCGACTGGTTCTTAGCCCTTTACGGTCATTATAGAGTTTACACTCTTCAAAATGAAGAAGGGATTTTGGTGGCCGTCATTTTTCTTTATTCTTTATGAATTTTAATTGAACTCTCCAAATCATTTTTTTAAAGCTTCAATTTTAGCTTTAATTTGCTGAAAAATTTGATTCACCTTGTAAATTAAAAATGAAATTGGAAATTAATTGTATTTTAAATTCGAGTACAAAAGTTCAGACCCCCCGGCGTGAATGACGGCGAGACGTAATTTACCGTGACCGTAACTCTTTGCTCAGTTCCTGGAAAACGAAGAAAAAAATTACAGAAAAACTTGGTGGCAGTCATACATTTGTAGTGGCATTCAGCACCTGCTTGAAGTGACGAGCCCTGCTCTAGACACTAGCTAGTGATTTAAAGCAGCCTCATGCATCGCCCCACTTTTCTGTTTTCTTATGATCCGGAGGGGAATTGTCGGTCAAACTAATCCAACAGATGGCGCCAAAAAAAGTAGGTCTGACTTTTGCATTCAATTGCATTAAGAAAAAGCAAATATAATTAAAAACTTAATGCTGTTTGCAAATAAACAGAAGAAAAGTATGAAAAAATAAGAGTAACTATTACTAATTATTGAGAAAAAGAAAAAATCATGAAAATGTGTAGTTTAATATTATTAAAATTTAATTTCGAGATACATTTTGAAAGGAGTTCGTATTAGATTGAAAATGAATCATAACATTACACGCTAAGATTAACTCAACACAAAATCTTTTGACAATAACCCACCGACCTGGCAATCAGAAAATTTAAATTTGATAAAACCTTAAGTTTAAATATTTTGTCACAAGAATTGTTAATAACACTGGTCATTGTTATCTTTTTCTAATATTTTTGTGACTAGCAGTCATTCGCTCAATAGTTTAAAAAATGTCCGGTGCAAAAATAATTTTCTATGCGAAAGAGGCACATTTTAAATTTGTTTATCTAATTTGTTTACAAAAAATTAAATTGTTATATTTTATCAAAACTTTTAAATTATTTTTGTTATTAAATGTCATTCCTACATTAATGTGAAGCACTTTTACAAAAAAAAAATTTACCGATGATAAGACTATTTATCGATTTGTTGATAAATTTGGTTTATAAAAAATAAATGGATTAATAAACAAATTATTTGTATTCTATGAGTCCCTAAACGTTCATTTAAGGCAATATAAAGTTTTCCCGATCAGTTTTTAAAACGTAAAAAATTGTTATGTACAAAATTTTAGTTTTTCCATACTTTGAGTGGAAAAATTATCAATAAAAAAATAGAGGAGACAAAAGTTCGGAGATTAAAGGTCTATAGAATTTAATGATCTTTAGTTTAAAACAAAAAATTCAAAACCGCAAGAAAATTGAAGGCTCTGGACATTTTTTAATGAAAAAAGTGCATTTACTCCAACGGTGCGTCATGAGTACAGTACATTTGTTTATAGAGTTTAATAGCTTATAGTCTGTTTATTTTAGAAATGAGGTTTGCAATGATATAATTAACTATTTAATTTTAGGTCTTTTTGAATTTAAATTTTTAAATAAAATTATGAGGGGTTGAATGCAGCGAGAAAAAAGCTTTCAAGATCCACCAATAAAAAAATTATTGAACTGCATAAATGTATATATGATGTTCGGTTTCATTAAAATAAACATATACATTATATTAAATAATATCAAATCTATTTTCTCGTTCATCAGTCTTGTCAATGACTTTGTACCAAACTATTCCCTCAAACATTTTAATTACAATACCATTACTTTTTTAAAATATTTCCTTCCAAACTTGACAGTGTTAAGATTTTAAAGGTACAAAGATTCTTTGCTTTGCAACTTAAGTTTTAGCCTTACATATTTTAATTATTATTATATTTATATGGGATATAATGGATATATTTTTTAATAATTCTTCTGATCATGTATATCAGGCCTGTCCAGAGAGGGAAGTTAGACTCAAATACGACATGTTTTAGCCATGAGAATCGTCATAACGACACGAAAAGCGATTTGGTACCTTAACCTCACCATCAACCTCCACTCGCTGCCGAAAGGCTTCGTGGTTGTTCGTGGCGCGTGCCACGTGGCGCACATTGCAGAATTCAGTACCGCATATAAATTTTGAAGTAGATGCTTTAGTTTTAGGGAAACTAATTTGAAATTCAATATTTTTATTTTAATGCAATGGGATATATAGTGAAACATGGTAATCCTAACCTCACTTCACAAGTGTCAGTCAAAAAGGATTTATAAATAGTTTATGAAAGCTATATGATAAATATTGCTGAAAAACTTTAAAAAATAATTTTTTTCATGTTTACAAGGTAAAAGTGGCATTTTATACTTATTCACAAAATTTCTTTTATTGAAATTCGTATCTCATTGACAGGGTTTAGTACTCGGCTCGATGCTGCCATCTGCGAATAGTTTTACATCATGAACCTCATTACGCGTAGCTGCACACCCCTGCCTAAAATAGTGTTCGTAGCAGTGATCCCAACTTTGGCATGTTGAGCTACCGCGCTTGCCTGCGCAGCGGCCCTTATTGGTCGCTAATCGCGCACGATTCAAATAGGATATAATAAACAATTATTGAAATAAAAATAGATAATTTTTATAAATCGCACATAAACATCAGAACTACGTAATTTAAGATTTAAGCGGAGAAAAAAAAATAATACGAAAACCTTGCTCAATTACATATAAATTCAGCTTTTGAATTTAAAGAGAATATGCTATTATTTACAAAATATGCGAATTATTTTTTCTAACCTTACATTATAAATGGGGTAATTTCTGGTATTCATGTGCAATTTATAATAATTATCTATTTTAATTGCAATAATTGTTAATTATACTCGGTTTGAATCGCGCGCCAAGAGCGACCAATGAGTTACGTTGTGCCAGGCAAACGCAGTAGTCCAACATGCCAAAGTTGGGATCCCTGGTTCGTAGCGTGTTTGACTTAATGTTCATAGGTTAGAATAGAGTTGCCAATATTCTTGTACGAGAAGCAAGGAAAAAATGTTAGGACTTGTCACACATGGTCGTAATTTTCAGAATTCTAACGTTTACAAGAAATTTTGGATCAAAAACTTGTTTTTACATACCACTGACAGTACCAGGCAGATTTTATTTTGGACTCCTCGCCTTCCTGTCGTCAGATGCTCGGACTACTTTTTAGTCACTGGAATTAGGGTATTATTTGTACTACCTTTCTACTTGTACATTTCATATTCTCTACTATTACATTATGGTTAGATTATTTCTGCTCTCAATAATCTCTGTTTCTTAACCGGACCATGTTACTGACTTCTAAAACAATATTAACGTTAATGTTTTTGGATTAAAAAAATTAATCAAAGTCGAATAAGTTCTTCACAATTCATAAAGCCAAAACGAATCAAAGACCACCCAAACGAACCTTTTTTCTTACTTCAATTTACTCCAAAAATATCGGCAATTTTAAGTATTTAATCTCAGAGATAGAGAGATTTAGGACCTTTTCAAGGCCCTTTCAAGAGTGATTTTACGGTAATATAATGGTTCCTTTTGTATTCGTCACGTACCGGGCGGGCAGAGTTATTTACAGTATTTGGCCGTCGCTAACCCGACTCTCACTTTTTAAACTTTTCTTCAAATTATGAACACTTTTTCTTAATTAATCAATTTCCTTATTATACTTATTTATAATTATACCTTTTATACTGATATACAATTTTCTAGTTGAATTAAAAAATGTTGTCTTTTTTTGGCGTATCTCATTCCATTTACGAGAAACGTTGTAATTAATGCCAATTTTAAACATTTAATAAAAAGTTAAATATCTGAAATCATGGAAACCCGTAGATACTTTTTTTGTGGGTTAATTCAAAAAAGTTTTAATTTAGCAAAATGTGATTAATTTGCATGTCGCTTAGGAATTAGTAACGATTTTTTCAGCTTAAGATTCCCCCGGCTTTTTTCCTAGGATAAGAAATATTTTGTCTTCAAAATCTGGGAAATGATAGCGAACGTGCCAACGAACGTCCCCGCACACTTTTTTTGTGTTTTTTTATCAAACAAATTTTTATATTGCTAACAACGTGCGTGTATATTTCGAGGTTATGTGTGTTACAATTTACCTGAGCGTTACTTCCAAACTCCACAATATTTTTGGTCGGAAACTTTGGATTTACAAATAAACATATTAACTAATCTCCTGGAACTAACTTAGTTTGCAGGCAATCAAAAAAGTTTATTTCATAATAATTTCCAAATTGTCGGAAAGGCAGAGATGAAAAACGATATTAATGTAGCATCTCTGCTTGTTATTTATGATCGTATTTTTATTTCAATTTCGAAAAGGACATTTTAAATCCTTCAAAACGTATAAACGAGCTACTTGGACCTTTAAACATATATACCTGAGTGCCTGCGGAGAATTTCTCAGAGGTCTCATACTGATTAATGATGATTTGTGAAAGAAATTCATTAGTCAACAGTAATTCAAACTATTCACTATATGTCACGATTCGAAAAAATATTGTATGGTGCGTCATGCAGTAAAGTTTCTTTTTCAAAAGATACATCAGAATCGGCAGATCGTAACTCATCAGGAGATCAATCTCATGAGGACAGTAGAGGGGTGTCAGCTCTTAGGTTTCAGCTCACTAAACGTTTAAATTCTGCAGATCTCATCCATACGGTGAAAACTTACTTTTCTGGGGATTCGTTCCAAGTCAACGTGCATGCTGAATCTTTTCCCGAAATAATAGATTTAATGCTTTTACAATTATTCATTTTGATAACAAGATTTTTTTCGGGTTTCCCTCGTGTAAGAAACTACGAAATTTTGCCGACGTTTCGTGAAAATTGCAGTTCACTTCTTTAAGGCTTAACCTGAAACTGAGGTATCAGGTTATGTTGCTCTAATGTATACTCTCTACGATGCCTGTGATTGGCCAATCAAGTCTCCAAAAAGACTTGATAGGCCAACCAGGTTCGACCAGTCCTCAAGGTGGGGCGCCCTGAAGAAGTGAACTGCTCAAGGTAAGCTACTAACATCCTTAACTTTTTTGAAACGGTGCAGGGACAACAAAATCTACTCAAAATTCTTACAACTGAAAAATAATTTGGGAACATCTAAATTCAAATCAATTCTGCATAATAAAAGTTTGCTTCTCTTGAAAGGAAGAATACAACATGCCAAATTTCTTTTGCACACTACCTCCAAAAAACTATTAAAACTTCACCTTTTCCTATCAACCACCATCAGATTTGACATTTGGTCCACATTGGACCGCATATCTTTTTACCAATCCCAACGGATTGAAGAGCTTTCCACTCAAAAACAAAAAATAAAATTGGACAAATTACTTCCAGTAAGGCAAACACAACTACAAGATGCAGTTAAAAACATCTCTGACCATCCTCTCAACAATGAAATGATTTCAGCCTAATGTAAAGGTCATAATTTCGCAGTTGCTCCTTCGAAAATTCCAAAAGAAGAAATAATCAGCAATTTAGAATCCACAATATATACTCTTCCACCCGAAAAGTGAATGACATAAGACGTAGGACGGAGAACATTTTACGCCAGGCTCAAGATTCTGACTGACGCTACATACACAAAACTTAAAAAGGACCCTACAAAAACAATAGTCAGTAAAACAAAAACTCTTCTCAAAGACTCTAAACTTGACAGCCAAACAATATCTGAATTGATACCTACTAATCCCAACTCTCCAAGACTTTATGGGCTCCCAAAAATCCACAAAGATAACATTCCACTCAGACTGATCGTCAGCGTAATAAACTCAGCAACTTACAACCTAGCACTCTTCCTCGCTACGAAACTAAATCCTTTTACTGGAAACTCCATCACTCACGTCCTAAACTCATTTGACTTTATAAAGAAGATACAACAGATGCACATTCAACCCCAATACATCATAGTGAGTTTCGACATAGTATCTCACTTGACGAAAGTAACAATCTCTGATACAATTGACATTTTTAAATCTTCTACAAACTTTCCGTCCGAGCTCGTACCTTTGATAGAACACTATCTCAATAATACTTCTCGTTCAATAAACAATTCTACGAACAAACCTCAGGGGCAGCAATATGATCCATAATCTCACCTGTAATAGCCAATGACTTTATGGAACATCTAGAAACTAAAATCTTCAACCAAGCCAAGCTTAAGCTGGAATTTTGGTTCCGTTACGTTGATGACACTTTTGTCATCTGTCGACATGGACGAGATGAACTAAATAAGTTTTTCGATTTTATCAATCAATTATATCCTAATATCCAGTTCACAATGGAAATAGAACAAAACGGAAAATTGCCTTTCTTAGACGTATTAGTTTACAAAAAATCTGATAACGCATTAGGACATGAAGTTTACAGAAAACCCACACACACAAACAGATACCTAAATGCCTCCTCCCACCATCTAATACAGAAAGATCCTGATACAGAAAGATTACACAAACAAATTGATAAAGCAATAAGAAAATACGCTCAAAAAAACAAGTCAACACAACCTACGAAAGGAAGAGGGAGAATAATGACCACCACCCTACCATACATCCAAGGTGTCACAGAACAAATAGGAAGAATTCTCAACAAACGCAACATCCAAACCATATTTACACCAGCTGCGAAAATATGACAACTACTAAATAACCCTAAAAACAAAAAAGGCACCCCTAAGTGATCCAGGAGTATATAAAATCCCTTGTTCTTGTGGCAAAGTATATATTGGAGAAACCGGGAAAGCGGTGAGCCAACGTCGATAGACGAGCCTCCGAAATCGCATTTCCATCGTGGTTGTTGGACAAAATAATTTTTCGCCACATGTGTACTTGGCAATTGGCGTGCAGACATCTTTCCAGGCCCGTTTTTAATAGAGTCTCTTATTCTATTGAATGAGGAATCTCGAACTCATGGAATTGAATTCAATATTAACGAGAAATCTTATAGGAAATAATTAATTTTAGACTTTAGAATAATATTTTTGATTGGAATGAATTGATTCTTCGTTAGAATAATTGGAATTCATCAAATTAATAATAAGTAATAAACATTAAAAAATAATTAATCATGATCATTAATAATGATTAAAATACACAATTTTTTAAAATTGATTAATAATTAGTTCTTAATTATAAATAAACTGTAAATCAATAGTAATTAATAAGCATTAAAATATAAATAATTAATTAATAAATAAAATCAATAATAATACTAATTATGTGAGTGAATTGATATACACTAAATTAATTAAAAATTAAAAAACTTAATATAATAATTGATAATAATACTTGATTATGAATCAATAATTTATTAATAATTAATTAATCATATACAATGATCTAAAAATTATTAATTATTAATTAGTTACTAATTATTAATATACAATAAGTGTATAGTATTTATTAAACATTAAATTAATAATATTAATTATATAAATAAATTAATATAAATGAAATTCCAACACCGTCTTATACCAACGATATGTATGAATGATTAAGAATGGAGCGTGACAGAGACAATTCTCTGCAGAAATGCAATAAGATTTAGGTAAGGTGGTTATTGAGGACTTAGACGAGCCTGAAGCTTTAACAAAGGAGCAGGTCAAGTTTACAAAGTGTAGCTGTTACATTTTCTGCTACACTGCCAAGCTGAACCATAGGCTGCAACTTGAATTCTCTATGTTGAGTAGTAAATTTAGAGAAACCTTTTCGACCTTGGATTTTGTTTCCTTTTACCATAAAAAAAAAATATTTTCCACGATTTTGAATTTAACTTTGGTTTTTAAATTTCCTTTTCAGGCTCAACCGTTTGGTTCTGCCATATCCCCTTGCTTTCCCTTACTTCTTCGAATTTCTTCATCCACATTTCACTAGTTATTGAAATTATTAACGAGGATCTTAATATTCCTAAAGAGTTCTACAGTTCTACAATAAAGTAATTTCGAACAACTTGAAAACTCGAAAGTTACAAGAAAGTTATAAGAATAATCAAGTACTCTACCGATCAGTGCTTGCACACATTTGAAATGATATTGTATTAACCTGTTCATTAGAGGGCTATTTAGCCCTAGGAACTTTCTTTAATAAATACAAATACAATTTTGAAAATCCCCAAATTTCCGAGAAATTTTTCGAAAGAGTTCCAGGAGTTCTGTTAGCTCCCTAAATAGTACTACAAAAAAGTCTGATTGAATTTCAAAATTTTTGGAAATTTGTAAAGTGTTGTAGGTTTTTTAATTTTAAGTTTATCGAAAAAAGTTGTTATACTTTTTTAGAGCTATTTATGGGGCTACCAGAAAGCTGATCAGAACTTATGAGATTCTCAATTTTTTCTACTTAAAAAAACAGAGTTAGCACCCCACTTAAAAAAATTAACTGTTTCTTTAATATTCCTGTAGTTACAAAAGAGTTCTATAACAAAATAATTTTGAAAAACTTGAAAACTCGAAAGTTGCACAATTTAGAAAATCCCAAAATTTTCGAGAAATTTTTGGAAAGTTCCAGGAGTTCTGATCAGAGTTCTGGTAGTCCCCTAAATAGCACTACAAAAAAGTCTGATAACATTTTTCTATACACTTAAAATCCAAAACCCTGCAAAACTTTACATGTACCCAAAAAATTTTTATTTTAAAATTTTGAGAATTCCAGGAGATCTGATTAGAGTTCTGGTATCCCCCTGAATAGTTGTACAAAAAAGTCTCATAAACTTTTTTCGATAAACTCAAAATCTAAAAACTATTTAGGGGGCTGCCAGAACTCTGATCAGAACTCCTGGAACTTTTACGAAAAATTTCTCTGAAATTTCGGGATTTTCAAAATTGTGTAACATTCGAGTTTTCAAGTTGTTCGAAATTATTTTGTTGTGAACTCTAGAACTCTTTTGGAACTACAGGAATATTAAAGAAATCTTTTTTTTTAAGTGGGGTGCTCACTATTTTTTGAAAAAAATGTGAGAATCTCAGGAGTTCTGATCAGAGTTCTGGTAGCCCCCTGAATACTTGTACAAAAAACGCCGTAGCCTTAACCATCTCCTGGAGTAACTCAACCGCACCCACGTTAAGAGATGCTCCTTCCCAAGGTCTTGTCTCGGCCGAAAACTTGTGTAGCCAAGCTTTGGCCTCTGGGCCTGCTGCCGCAAATACAAAGACCCCTCCTCTGCAGAAATAGGTCCTGAATTTAGGTCATTGATCTGGGGACACTCTCTCGAGCCCCCTACAAGTAGCCTCCCTGATAAGCTTTAGCTGCTCTGTGGCGAGCAGCGAGTCCGGGTGACTCGTATCCGTCACCACCACAGTCAGATGGTCAGTCCTCTGAGCGACCGTCAGTCCAACCCCCGACGAGTCCGTGTTCATCGGCTGCTGGACCGCCTTGTGCCTCTTCAAAGACTTGCCCCTCCCCCGGAGGGGTGCCCTCTGAGCCCCTTCCTCGTTTTTGAGCTTCAATGTTGGTCATCGGCATTGTGGTCGTCGATGTACCAGGTACTGCAGCTGCTCTACTAGCCCGCTGCGCTTGCCTCCTCAGTCTCCTTTTTAGGGAACCACTGATGCGTTTCTTTTTATCGGGGGACTGATTGGCCACTCCCATTTTCATAGCCTCCCTCAGAGGGAACGTCACGCCCTCAGTTCCCGAAAGAGCTGGGGGCACAGCCGCCGCCTTAGTAAGGGTTGCCGGAGAGACAGGTCGCGGTGAAAGGATTATGCTAGACGCGTTAGGACCCAGTTCCTTTTTCCCCTTCGCCAACTCCCTTCCTCCTTCTATTTTCGAATTATTCCGTGTTCCATTTTGGTTCCCACGAGTAGCTAGGGAAATACAGGGTCCCACCCGGCAGATCCCTGCATGCAAGGGTAAGACTAGTTACTTGGGGAGGTCGTCCGGTGTCCCCGAGAGGCCGTTAGGACACCTTCGTAACCCCTAGGTGCCAAAGAGCCATGAGCACGATCACTCTACACCCATGACTTAGGGGGGTGGTCACATTAAGCGAGAAGCCCGTGTCAGCTAGTCTCTTTTACCCTTCTATCATACTACAATCATACATACCAGGAGAGCCCGTTTATAGGGGTCCTTTCATCCATATCCATACACATGCAGGCCGATGTCCGTTTGATCCCTATTTCCCACGCGCTTAAGCCTCCCCACCAACTACAAGGTCTTACAGTCCCTAGGGGAGGCTTTAAAGACACTTTTTTCCTACTTTTTCGTACAAATACTCAGCAGGCTCTTAGCACTCTGATCAGAACTGCTGGAATTTAAAAAATTTGGAATTTCAAAATTTTTGGGGATTTGTAAAGTATTGTAAGTTTTTGGATTTTGATATTATCGAAAAATGTTATCCGACTTTTTTGTACAACTATTCAGGGGGCTATCAGAACTCTGACCTGAACTCCTGAAAGTTTCAAAATTTTAAATTTCAAAATTTTAGGGTACATTTAAAGTGTTGTACGTTTTGAGATTTTGATTTTATCAAAAAATTGTATGACACTTTTTTGTACAAGTATTCATGGGGCTACCAGAACTCTCATCAGAACTCCTGAAATTCTCCAAATTTTTAGGTATGTGTAAAGTAATGCAGGTTTTTGGATTTTAAGTTTATTGAAAAATGTTATCAGAGTTTTTTGTAGTACTATTTAGGGGGCTACCAGAACTCTGATCAGAACTCCTGGAATTCCTTCGAAAAAATTTTCTGAAATTTTGGGATGTTCAAAATTGTGTAACTTTCGAGTTTTCAAGTTGTTCAAACCCATTTTGTTGTAGGCCTCTAGAACATGAACTTAGGGGCGGAACGTGAACTTAGCCCCCAATTTTGAGAAATCCATTTTTAGAGTATTTACACGCCTCAACTATTTCTAAAAGTTATCAGGAACTATAGAAATACTCAGAAGGATGTCAGAACTATAAAAAAAATTCAAAATTTTGAAAGTGCGGCGCGAAGTTCACACGCATCTATACTTATGTATTTCAAAGCGTTCAATGCGAATATTTGTTTAAAATCGTTTTTCGTTTTCTTTTATTAATCAGCCAATACGCAAAATGTTGTTCAAGTCGGCGAATCAAGCGCATGTAAAGGCAATAAAAAGGAAATATGACACTTACCTATTCTTACATTCACATTTTCGAACATTTTGGATGATTTATGGATCGCGAAAACAACCTCAAACAAACGAGAAAAACAGAACTGTCGGAGCTGTCACTTCACATATCGCTAGCTTCCACCATTAGGTATTCCTCGCTGTGCGACCGCGCAAACGCCTCAATTTTGTTTATAGTATATAATATTGGATCTGATACCTTAACATCACTGTTCTACTAAGTTTTAATTATTTTATTTTAGTATTTTTACATTCACTGACAATAAATTTAATTAAAAAAAGAATTGTACATAGTTTTTCTTTTATGTACAAATGTACATTATTGAATATTTTAGTATGACCTTTTTTACATTGTATATATGATGTACAGAAATTTTGGTTGATACGTTTTGCAGTATAACATTTCATTTATATAACTTATCTTTCTACATTGTCCATCGTGTTAATATATTGTTAAACTTTCAAAAGTATCAGTCAACCACAACTGTAATATTAAAATATTGAATAATGTAAAATAAATAAATACTTTGCACAATTCTCCTTTGAATTACATTATTTTAAAATAAATGTAAGCATACTGAAATAAAATAATTAAAATTCTAGTCACCATTACAAATTTATATTGAAAAGTTAGTCACCCTAAGTACCCTAACAGTTATTTCGTATCTTCGGTACTGCTTGGGTCAGAGAAGAGAGCATCTAGCCACGCGTCAACCACCACCCTCGCTCTCCCGGCGAAATAGTGATGGACGCTGAACATGTGTTCCTGGCGGGAATTTTCCCAGGCTGGGCATGTCTGTTATACAGGGTCATCAAA
>NC_046665.1:1807601-1811379 GCF_010883055.1 Belonocnema kinseyi | reverse complement strand
CCCCCCTCTGTCTACGAAAATGTGCGTTTTCGAGAGAAATTTTTTAGGCAAAAGTTTCAGGATTTTGGACGAGGATCTGAATGGTGACCTTGAAGCTGGGCTTGAAAGTTATTTGAAGCTCATATTTTATTTTTTAAATGGAAACCCCTATTTTTTATACCGCAAATCGAAAAAACGGAAAATCTTACGTTCAGATATGCATCAAGGTCATGTGACCTGATGACCTTCGGAGTCATTCCAGGGTCGTGTTTCAGGGTTTAGGACGAGGATCTGAATAGTGAAATCTCGCCTTAGCTGGCCGGATCTACATGCAAACTTTTGTTTGTGGTTTGATGAGACCATCTCGCCTTAGCTGGCCGGATCCACATACGAACTTTTGTTTCTGGTCTGATGAGACCATCTCGCCTTAGCTGGCTGGATCCACATACGAACATTTGTTTGTGGTCTGATGAGAACATCTCGCCTTAGCTGTCTGGATCCACATACGAACTTTTGTTTTGTGGTCTGAGGAGACCATCTCACCTTAGCTGTCGGATACACATACGACCTTTTTTTTTGTAGATTGACGAGACCCTCAATGGAGTTCGCCTTAGTGGGCCGCATCTACATAGGGTTTGTTTTTTGTGGACTGATGAGACCTACGATGGATTTGGCCTTAGTTGACTGGATCTAGATACAATTTTGAACTATTTTTTTAAACGCTTATTTTCGCGGATCAGCCGTCTAGACCTTGTTTGAGTTTAGACGACTCTGGAATGACCTCGAAGGTCATCGGGTCAAATGCCCTTGGTATACATATGAACATACAATGTTCCGTTCTTTCGATTGATTGTGCCGAAAATAGGGGTTTCCAAATGAAAAATAAAAGTTGACCTTGAAATAACCTTGAAGGTCAATGCCAAGGTCAGCCTCAAGGTCACAATTGAGATCCTCGTCCAAAACCCTGAATTTCTTGCCTGAAACATTTCCCTCGAAAACGCATATTTTCGCTGATCAGCCGTCTAGACCTTGTTTCAGTTTACACGACCCTGGAATGACCCCGAAGGCCATCGGGTCACATGACCTTGATGCAAATCTGAACGTAAAATTTTCCGTTCTTTCGATTGGCGGTGTCAAAAATGGGGGTTTACATTTGAAAAATAAAAGGTTGACCTTGAAATAACCTTGAAGGTCAACGCCAAGGTCATCTTAAAGGTCACCATTTAGATCCTCGTCCAAAACCCTGAAACTTTTGTCTGAAACATTTCTCTCGAAAACGAATATTTTTACTGACAGGGAGGGGGGATAGTCCGATACTTTTTGATGACCCTGTATATAAAGGTCCACGCACGCCGCTTGAATAGAGAGAGTTTAGGTTCAATCCATAAGCAGTAGAACACAATCAAATGTGAATATAAATTATAATTATTTTTGAAATCGAACTATATATTGAGGATTAACAAGTGATTCTACAAGACGATGCAGAATCAGTTCAAAATTGAACAATTTTCAGATTTTAACGTTAATATTTAAACTGTTTCAATCGGAAAGTCTTACTAACTTTTGAAAAATTTAAATTTGAAATTTGTTAATTAAGAAAAATACCAATTGCTTAATATTTGCTTATAAGTTGAGAAGGTCAGAAAGTATTCAAACTTAATTAAAAATTTGAAATAATGTTACATAATTTTAAAGAATTTTCAAGTTATACAGGCAAAATCGGTCTATACGCAAAAAAATGAGGGAGAATTTGATGAATTTTAACAGATGCTTAGAGGTTCTGAACAAATTTGAAAAATAATTTATAATTTGAATAAATGTAAAACAGCGTGTAGATGTTCTAAGATTTGGAAATAAAATGTTGAAGCCTATTAAGGACATCTTATACTTCGTCGTGTGGCCAATCGGGTACAGTTGCTCTTGCTTTTTGTCACAAAAAATGAAAATTTTTTTAAACTGAATTCGGAGATGCTATGAAATATCATAACGGACGTCCCCAGACTCGTTTTTGAGGGAGAACAAAAACAATTTATTGTGCTAAATAAAAATGTTATGCATGTGCACTATTTTGAGGTTAGGATAGTTTTTTAGCTCTCTGTCATTCCGATAATGTAGGTCTCTGGCGTACCGATGCTGCTGTTAGCACTCAGGAATAATTATGGGAGAAAATTGTAACACATAACCTCGAGATACACACACATCAAATTTAGCAAAGTGAATTTTCTTTTAATTAAGCCACAAAGCAAGTGTGAGGGTACGTCCTTTAGCATGTTTACTGTCATTTCCCAAATTTTGAAGAAAAAATCTTGATTGTTGTAGTAAAAAATCCGAGGGAATCTAACACTGATAAAATCAATTCCTAAGCGCCACACAAATATATATAATGAAGAAAATTAAAATATTTTTAATTAACCCACAAAAAAGTGTGCGGGAACGTCCTTTAGCATGTTCGCTATCATTTCCCAAATTTTTAGGACAAAATATTTACTATTCTAGGAAAAAAGCCGGGGGAACCTAAAACTGGTAAAATCAATCATTTTCTAAGTATCACATGCCCTTAAGGGGGGCAGCCCATGAAACGGCTTCAAAAAATCCATTTTTTTTGGCATAAATGGAAGCTAGTCGTCCCAAAAACATGCCGTGAAACCTTCAGAGCCGCATCTGCATTCTTTAACTCCTGAAAGGCCGCCCGGACGCCTGGCGCTAGCCTGCCGATTCTGCATTTTATTAACATGTAAATCTTTAAACGCATTTTTCTCGGTTTCATGTTTATCAAAACTGCCCGCAAGATAACTCAAAATGTATTTGACCGACTGAGATCTCCTTGCATACACATATCGTTGAAATGATTGTCTTCTGTGTGAACCTCTCTGAGAAGCTAGAGTGCGGGCATTTTTGCATCTCCCGACTGAACATGTTTGACATCTGCCCTTAGAATAAAAAATTTAATGCTTATTCATGGCTGAAGAAAATTTATTTGTTAGATCAAAAGTTCCTTAATAAACCATAAAAGTTATGGAAAGATTCGTTTAATTCTTTATCCCAAAAAAAAATCCGAAAAATACGCTTATTTTTTGAGGTGTTACATGGGTCGCCCCCTTAAGATTGTTTAAACTATTCAAAATGAAAATAATTTAACTCTTAATTTAAGAAGTGTTAGGTTTATAACAATAATTTAATCGTTCAATTTTTAATATTTCGAGCTTGAAATTTCTTAAAATGATTTGCAGCTGATTTCTCTTACATGAAACGGAAATTTTTTTAGCTTTTGGGTTCGAATTCTTTACTTTCATTGACCGTTGAAAATGTTTCCAAACTAGGGAAAGCGTGGCAATGATCGGGAATTTTACGTGTGACTAAAACGGCCACCCTGATATTTTTTCTGTGACCAATGATAGGGTTGTAGGGGTATGATCAACTTTTCTGGGACCAATGATAGGGGTGTCTTTTTTACCCCGACCAAAAGCAGGAAAGGGGTAGAGATTCGATCAACATCATTTATGTGACCAATGGCAGGAATGTTTTCCTGCTCCCCACGGGACGTTGGAACGGGGTATGGGTTTGACCAACGTTATTCCTGTAACTAGTTAAAGGCGTGTCTTCCCGCCCCCATGATTGGTTGGAAAGGGGTTTGACGAATATTAAAGCTATGATCAGTCACTGAAGGGCTTACCACTTACTGGATTTAAGCCTGTTTCACTCACTAAATTTCGAAAGCGATCTTTTCAGAGACTATCAAAAGAAACAACCACAGTCCCTGCGGCCCCCGCGCAGTTCCTGTTATGCCTACCTACGGAGC
>NC_046665.1:1804023-1807501 GCF_010883055.1 Belonocnema kinseyi | reverse complement strand
CAATTATTGTGTGTATAATGCAGCGAGAGCTTTGGCCGATGCGAACCGTAAAACAAAACCAACGGCTGATCATAAGACCAAAAGCCGAATGCATCAACTTGCAATAAAGATAGGCTGGGCAAGACAGTACGCGTCCCGCATTCAGTGTGTGATTGACTACATCACATCTTACAAGAATTTTACCGCCAAGGTTCGAAAGTTCGCGCGCAACTCCGGACCCGTTATCACACACTTAAAAAGTCAAAGCTGCTGACCATCAGACAGCATATTGTTGAGAGAATACGGATACTATCTACTGTCGAACTACCCACCCAAACCAGAGGTGGTCGAAGTATTTTGGAGAGAAGTCTACGAAGTTCAGCATAGACTGGACGAAGACTCAGAAAATATAAAGAGCTTTAAGGAGTTATATGTTGCCCTCATAAAACCTGATAAAGAATGCCCACCTATCACTACCGAGGAGATGAAAAAAGTATTACGGGGGATGAAGAACTATTCCGCACCGGGACCAGATTGTATCAAAATCTTCTGGTGGAAGAAGTTTTCTTCAACCCATCAGCATTTGATCCGTATTTTCACCTCATATTTGAAGTTGGAAGAGCCGATTCCAGAGTGGTTGGTGGAAGGGCGCACAATACTTCTGCCGAAAATAGGCAACTTAGCTAACCCGAAGAATTAGAGGCCAATAACTTGTCTGAACACGCTTTATAAGATATTCACAGCTATCCTAAATGATAGGATTGTTCGGGCAATTGAACCTGTGTGGCAAGAAATGTATGAACAACGAGGCTCAAAGAAAGGCGTAGCAGGATGTCGGGAGAGCCTGCACATCGATAGATGTGTCTGCAAAGATGCAGCATTCTACCAGCGTGAGCTATCGATGGCCTGGATTGATTATCAGAAAGCTTTCGATTCGACATCCCATAGACTTATAATCTGTTTTTTGGAAATCTTAAAGGTTCATCCGCAAGTAGTTGGGTGCATAGAGAGATTGATGCCGCTTTGGAAAACCAGACTTACTATCTCATCTGGAAAAAAATCCTGTGACAACTAACAAGGTCACCTTTCAGAGAGGTGTCTTTTAGGGCGACACCATGAGCCCACTCCTCTTTTGCCTTACATTATTTTGCCACTATCTCTAGCACTTCGCCATTCCAACGGGTACTTGTGCGGCAAACCTGCAAATCGAAAGTACAAAGTCACTCATGTATTTTACATAGACGATCTTAAGATCTATGCTAAAAACAGAGAGCAACTGCATTTAGCTCTGGGGATTGTCGAACGATATACTAAGGAAATTGGAATGGAATTTGGGTAAGACAAATGCGCCAAGTTTTATTTGAAGCGAGGAAAACTTAATGGCATCCCTGAAGATCCTGAGCTCGTTGATAGAAGCGCCATACGACACCTTTGAGCTGGAGAGACTTATACATAACTGGGCGTGCCAAAGAGCAGCATTCAGGATGTGACATCTCTAAAGGATACTCTCCGAAGCAGATACAAACGTCTCATCCGACAGATTTGGTCTTCCGAACTGTCGGCGAGGAACAAAGTATCTGCAACGAACATGCTTGCCGTCCCGGTACTACTCGATTCATTTGGAGTAGTTCCATGGATGAAGAACGAGCTCAGATCTCTTGATATTGGGACAAAAAAGGTTATGCACATGAACAAAAGCATGCATCTTAAGTTTTCCGTTCCGCGACTGTACATCTCACGCCGCCAAGGGAGTCGCGGAATATTGAATCTTGAATGTCTTCACAACAGGATTATTCTGGGTACAGCACATAGAGTTGCAAATGGAAGAGACCCTCTTCTTAAAATGGTCAGGAATCACGAATAAGTGGGCGAAGAAGCGTTTCTGTACAAAGCAGCGGAGGAGGCTGCAGAAGCACTCGGACTTGACTTCAGTATTAGGGGTGAGCAAAATGCATCAAATACTCACTCCTGAAAGCCCGGATTAAGAAAGCACAAGAGAAAAACTTTCGTGAACAGCTTCTCGACAAGAGGATGCACGGTATTTTCCACAGAAATGTGAAGGATCAGTAAATGTCTTGTGAGCTAACGTTTGCTTTCCTTACATCGCCCGGATTGAAGTCTGGTACGGAGGGTTTCATTTCTGCATGCCAAGGCGGTGTCATTTCCACCTTAACATATCGTCGCCAAATTTTGAGCCAAGACATTCCCGATGATAGCTGCAGGGCGTGCCATGCACTCCCCGAGCATTTAGCTCACATACTATCTAGTTGTCCAACTCACGCGGGAACGACCTACATTCAAAGGCACGATGCGTATTGATTCCTTTACAGACTGTAACCACCCATCTCACGGTCGTGAGACGTGGTTGTGGCTGAAATTTTACCGCGATTTCGCTGGAAGCGGGTGCAATTTTCCAAATTAGCACCCACTCCCGGCGAAATCCAGCGGTTGTCCTTATGACAAATTTTTAAATATATATACGAGGTGTGTTCAAAAAATATGGTGACTCTATGGTTTTCTGAAAAAAAACATTAATTTATTCCTCAATATTTATTTTGTCCCCTTCAAAGTAATCCCCCTCAGATATAATACACTTGTTCCAACGCTTTTTGCAATCATCGAAGCACTTCTGATAATCATTTTGTGGTATAGCCTTGAGTCCTTTCAGCGATGCAGTTTTTATCTCCTCAATCGTTGAAAATCGATGCCCTTTCATGGGTCTCTTCAGTTTTGCGAAAATAAAAGTCACTAGGGGCCAAATCCGTTGAATATGGAGGCTGAGGCATGACTGTGATGCATTATTGACTTTATTCAACATCTCCTAAGCGATGGTCATGCGATGGATCTTTTGATCACAATTAAGCAGTTTTGGAACAAATTTCGCTGACACACGTCTCATGCCCAAAACGTCCGAGAAGATAGCATGGCATGAGCCAACCGATATTCCAACATCTTTAGCAACTTCTCTGATGGTAATTCGGCGATTTTTCAACACCATTTCTTCCAGTGCTTGAACGTTTTCATCTGTTGTTGACGTGCTGGGACGTCCAGGGCGAGGTTCGTCTTCGACATCCTCTCGGCCTTCTTGGAACAGCTTGTACCACTTATACACATTCTTCTTACTCGGAGTAGACTCGCCGTATGCAACTCACAACATTTCAAGAGTTTTAGAGCACTGATTTCCATTTTTCACACAAAATTTAATGCAAACTCTTTGCTCCATTTTTTTCGAAAAAAGAAAATCGCCGAGCACACCAAACCCTTCTAACCTTTTACGCCTCTGCCAGAAAAACAACACGTGCTATATAGTCAAAACTGTGAACATATGATCGTGACAAGTGTACCAACACAACAAAACAAAAAAAAATTAAAACTTGAATGTACGTAGCTCGCGAAAATTGAAAAGTCACCTTACTTTTTGAACACACCTCGTATATATATATATTCAAAGGTCCTCTGAATGCTCCCAGCGAAATCCTGTGGTTGTCCTTATGACAAA